>NW_023614527.1:0-60001 GCF_013339695.2 Rhipicephalus sanguineus
TAAGCAAAGCACTCTGGTGAAGAACACAATCATGTCAACTTTCTTGCCCTTCAGCATGCTCCTCCGGCTCCACTATGTACCACGCGCGCGGGCAACCAAGTTCATTGCGCAGTGAGTCGGCGCTATTGATTTTATACTATCGATAATACCATCGAATTTTTTTACTATCGATAGCGCTATCGATAGTACTTTTCACCATCGATAGTTCGATAGTGACTCAGCTATCGATAGTATCGATAGTACCATCGATAGTTCTGCATCACTACTGTCCATATAATTGCTATCGCAATAAAACAAAGAACACCGGGTACACCTTGCATCAGACGCCCCCGTGTGGCTGGAGATGCAGGGGGTCACTCCACGTGCCACAGTTTAAAAGAAAAAGAAATATCTAAGAGCGTCTGATTCTCCATTGTCGACACTTGCAGCGCGTTGCTTAAGCGCATAGACGTAACAACTGTGGCAGTTGTTGGTTCACGCTTGCCATGTGCATGCCTTTGCGTTCATTTAGGGCGTCCTTCTTTGTGCTTCAGCGGCGCGCTGCAAGTATCGAGCTGCTCGTCGTTCTTCGTGTGAATTTCAATGTCTTGCTATTGCATGCATTGCTTCGCCCTCGCGGCGAAACTGTGACTTTTTCTTGTTTTTACTCCCTATGGGTTCTCGCTGCCGCTTTCTGACAGAAAGAGAATTAGGGTCACGTATAAATGTGTCGTGCAAGCTGGCATAGGCAAATGTTTGCCTCGTCTATGTTCTCTTTCGGCTTAGCAATACATAGGCTGTCGGGTCCTTAAAGTACGCTAATAGTTCACTATAAGTTTTATGCACTTTTAGTTTACTGGTAAATGCTTTTAAATGCGAAGCATTTCTTAGCGAACCTTTGGCACTATGAGCGTTTCTATATACGTATCTATCTATCTATCTATCTATCTATCTATCTATCTATCTATCTATCTATCTATCTATCTATCTAGCCGCCTACGTCTGGTGCTCTCATGCTCGCCTCCTTAACTTGGTGTAGACCAAAATTGGCTTGGGAGGGTAAGAGCATTTGACGAATATGACTGTCGGGTCATGACATGAATAACGTGAAAATGCTGTCGCATACGTCGTCAAACACTCTCCTCCAGACACGTGTGGCACATACCCGTTTGGCCGCGGTGTACGGGTATGCGCCACAGGTGATTCACAGTTTACATCTCCCCAGGAATGACAAGACATTGGCAATTTAAACTTAACAGACATTTAATATTTAAATTTAACCGACAAGGATAATTTAAATGAGATAGCGTTAAGGAAAACCGACATCGGCAGCG
This sequence comes from Rhipicephalus sanguineus, assembly GCF_013339695.2. Lineage (NCBI taxonomy): Eukaryota > Metazoa > Arthropoda > Arachnida > Ixodida > Ixodidae > Rhipicephalus > Rhipicephalus sanguineus. The sequence goes on from NW_023614527.1 coordinate 1,314, forward strand.
TGACCAAGCGAATGGAACGAATAAGAATTAGGATCCCAGCAGGAATCGAACCCAAGCATTTTGCGTGTTAATCGGGTATTCTACCACAGAGCCACAGAGCCTATGCAGGCGTAATGACAGTGCAATGTCAGTTGTGTTTGTGGTGCTGGCTATCCAATTTTGCTAGTAAGCAATGAACACTACCTATGCACTCCATCAATACAGGAATCATATCAGATTACCGTCTGTGGTTCCACTGTTTACTGCGCTTTTATAGCAGTCTAATGAACATTACATTTGTATCCCTATGATTCAGCAAGCTATATTGAAGCATTGCTCGACCCCAATGTAACATATTAACGAAAGTTACGTGTGATATTCATATAAGTGCATGAAGTGCTCATAGTTTCGGTAACACTCACGTATGTACTCTGACGTGAGGGCCGCCGTTACGGTGCACCATAAGTTACTCTTTCAACGCCAATGCCTGTCGACGTGCTGGTAAGCCCATGATGTCCACATAGATACTACACTTACAAAAACATATCGATCGATTTCGTAACGCTTGGCTCAAAGCCATAAAGTACGGCATAGAAGTACTCGCTGACTGCTTCGCATGAAAACCGATCCCGACAATGTGTGGATCTGCCGATTTTTTTGCATTCTTCCAGTTTGACGGGCTCACGCAGTTCATACTGGGGACACGCATAACGCCGAACTCACGGGAAAAGAGGCTAGAAGCCCGCGATGCTGTATTCCGCGTGACAAAAATAATTAAAAGGTCTGAATGTAATTTTAGGCGTCGCAAGACGCTTTTACGTAGGATAGCTGTACTGAATAAAGCGGTCGAGAGACACTAAAACGGCGAAAATATATTTGTTTAATTTAGGACCCCACCTGTCTTCGTAACGCGGCATTTCATTACAAGACGATACCTATTCTTTTTCAGCAACCAGATGTTGCCTTATGAAGGAAGGCACAACAGCAGTAATAAATTTTCAGTTTTATTAGAGACTCCATTGAACAATGGCAGTTATTTTGTCACTCCATACGCTCACTTCCTATGTATTTTAACGATAGCCTACGCAAAAGGGGTGTCAGCCTCCTCTATGACGTCAAAGAGCCGTAGAATGTAATGAAAAAATTATATAGGAGTAGTTAAAAAGAAGCGGACGCCTTCCTCTAGATAATGTCGACGAAGTTAGACGCGATGGTCTTGTAGCGGACGTGGAAAACAAGGACAAGCTGATGAAGGGAAACACGAGGAGAATGGATGGGGGCTGATTGTGTACTTATATCCAGAATGCACTCACTGCTTTACGGTAGATGAAGCCTAGATTTTCTGCTTTTTGTTTGTTCTTTAGAGGTAATTCTTTAGTGAGTGAAACGGAGATGTAGGTTTGAAAGGTAAAAACATCCGTAAGAAAGCCTTAAAAGAGACGCCCAGACAAAAAGAACACACCAAAGTGGTTCCTTCGATTCGTCCACTATTATCTGCGCTGTTTATATGAAGATAATACGGGCCAACTGCACCGATACAGCAGTGCCTGTGCTAAGTTTGCTCATTTGTTTCCGCACAGAAAAAGCAGGAAAATATTTTTGCGCTATTTGAATTGATGCAAAATATCCAGGGCAGAAACAGCAGGATAAATCATCAAGTACTGAGCTCGCAAAGTGCCGAGCATTTCCATTTGAAGTTCTTTTTTGTATGCTTTCTTAAGGTGACAAGCGTGGCAGCCGTCAAAATGTGCAGTTATAGATGGAATGGTCTGTGCAATATGTGAAATCCTGTGATTTGGTTGTACGTATAAGTTCATAATGTTCTTTGCATAATGTTTGCGTCCTTCGTATGTTGACGCTTGGGAGCACGTTTTGCGCTGAAGGTAATATGACTACGGAGAACGTTAATATTTGCTGGGCCGTGATTATCGTGTTTTCTTAGAATTTTTTTTGCATTATAGGCTCCTCTGTGTGAATTTAAGGCTTCACAAAGTTTATTGTGTCAACGTATTTCGAACAGGTTAACAACTAGAAAATGAGTAATAGCCCGATTAATGGCACGTAGCATGAGCGATGCCGTACCATCGACATATTGCACGCATCACCGGGCAAGAAAAAGAGACCTCACATGCTCAGACGGAGAACTCCAGATGATGGTCACTGTTAAACTGGCGAGTAGCGTGAGGAACTAGTGTATCTAGGGTTATGATGTAATATGAGGCGACAAGCAGGCAACTTTACACATTTCTGATGCTCGACTTCAGCGACTTTCTGTGGTGGATTGGAGCTCTTGATTACGAAGTGACGTATCTTTGCGTGGCTGTCACGAGTGCCACTGGCGTACATTGACTATTTAATTGTTAAGTTGAAAATGACTGTCAAGTCGAAGTGTTTTGTTTTATAAATACATGGCCTCGCCACGATTGCTGTACGATGTTATATTCTGCTCTCAAATAATTTCACATACTGTACAACATTTCACTTAGCATAGCGCTACGTTCATGCTTAGGTCAATTTCTAAGCATGAAATGATTTTAGTCCCGTTCTCGGTGCCTTCAAGTGACCGTGAGCAAAAAGCCAGAGCCGTTATCCGAGAATTCTAACAAGGACCCTCTGGGTACTCAAACGAGAACATCCGGGCATCATTGCGAGAAGAAATAGAGGCATCAGGGCCTAAAAGTTAAGAGTTCTGCGGCGTGGATTTGGCGGCCTCTTCGAGAGATGGTAGCACACTGCGTGGAGGAGGAGGAACATTGGCACCTACTTATAACATGAAAGCAATTTCTTGGGCATCTCTAATTATGCCTTACAGAAAAGTCTCATCGCCGATTGCATAGCTTAATGCATTATCAAGTGTACACGAGGGTTTCGCCTTCGAAATGTAACAGAGGGTGTAACCTGCTGCCTTTTTTTTATTCCCGAGGCGTGCTAGCTTCTAATCTCCGTGGGGTTACGCCATCGAGCTCCCAGAGGGATAAGCCGGCCCCTTTGCCAATGACGCGTCCATAGTCTCTGAGCTGGCTGCACATTCCTTTCGTAGGACAGGTGAAGAATAAGAAGCAGAAAGGGACAGGGAATGTGCACGATAATTAGGCTCACATGCCAACAACCAACCACAAACCCGTGACAAAGAAAGAAAAGTGCTGTTCTGCGCATGAGCAGGATTTTCACAGCAGAGAGGAGTGTTGCGGCCGAAAGTTTGCCTTGTCTCGTTAACGAAGTGCTCTGAGTCCTCTTGTTCGGAACGTACGGAGCTACGGTATCCTCCGCTTACGACTTTTAGTGGACGTCCATTTTCTTAGCAAGCGGTGCCTCTCTGGAAGTCCACCGCCTGTCCTGCTAGCTCATAAACCCTAAGGGCGATTGTTGCAATGAAGCATCCATTTGTAGTATGCAGTTCACTGCCGAGTTCGACCAGTTGTAATGCGCTATTATGATTTAGACGTATTATTAAGAAGTATTCCTTACTTAGTGCGAGCATGAGGAACTTCTAGAGCTAAAGCATTTGTTGAAGAATACAAATATAAGTGTGTCAGAACAGCTGTTTTCATTAAGGAGCGACTCTCAACATATGTGTGTGCGTATACCATTTGCGCCTATCTGGAGCGTCATATCGTAACATCTCGCTCAATGTAAAAAGTTACGCCACAGTCACATTTTCGCCGCATGCTTCGCATTACACTGATTCCCACGGCACGTGGGATCTGCCAAACTTTTCTTAAGGGATAGGAAAAAAAAAACGGTGTTCCCATATATGGCAGGCAACCATTAAACAGCTTGCAAACTAGCCGAGTAGTCAGTCATAAGAATACATGAGCGCAGATGCGTGCCGCAAATGGTTAAGCATGTTGCCGGGCTAGTTGGTTGGGAATCATAATTCGTATGGCGTAGCGCGCCCACGACAGGGACAGAGAAGAGGGAGCACACACACAGCGCTAACTTGCAACTAATGTTTTATTTGCGATAACACCGCCTTTTCTACAATACAGTGGACCGATAAGACCGAGAGAACAACATGTAAACGATACAGCACAAAGCCTGCACGTGTCATCACTAATCACAACCATCAGCACCGCCCAACATCAAAGCGATGATTCCAGATACATCTCTTTCTTTCAGCTGACAAAGCTAAAGAACGGCACACTCACTACATCATTTTTTCTTTCCTTTTGGTCGATTCGTAGGCTTCAATTATTCCCGCGTGGTTCTGCCGCAGGCCCTATCGAGAATACGGGTATTCGGAACAGTGAGGGCGCAACACAAACCTCTACAGTGAATTCCCAAATGACCAGATACAGCTTTTTCCATATTGCACGGGTGTTCCTAAGTCTTTGTTCACACACCTTTAAGTCTGGCCTATGTATACGCCGTTCACAAGGTCAAAGGGATACACTACAGAACTCTCGACCGCAATTGACAAATTTTTCTCCGCTGCTTGATCACACACATCCCGCTTCCAGCTGCTCTCTGCATTTACCTTTTTGCACATCCCTTGTAATCGTTAGGAACCAGAAAAAAAAGCGTCCGAACCGGCCTTCCTCGCTGTCCTACGCAAATCATGCGAAATGGCTTGCATGTAGAGCACTACAGCAACCTTGGCAGCCTTCGTAACGGCTGCCTGTTCCCCGGCGTTTTCCCTTCTCTTCCTGCTCTCATTTTCGGCGACGGCGGTCAACAGGCGCGTGGGATAACCAGAATCTATTAAACGTTTAGCCTGGGCCCACAATCTTGCATCAAGGTTGTGTTGACACGACTTCATCAGTGCATTTTGAAAACAGGAATTTACAACACGCTTTACCAATATTGAGTGAGCGGATATAAAGGGAAGAACCGGTTTATTTCCTCGCGGTTCGTAGTTCCAGCCCACTCCTGCCGGCGAAAAATATAGCCCGAGGTCTAAAAATCTTATGAAGTTGTTCTTATCTACTTCACGCGCCAGCACTAGGGGAGATAACTCGGTCGTGAACATGGTTGGGGTTCTGAAACTACCGCGTAAAATTGTTACGTTCAATGTTAACAACGATCAGATAGTCGTCTACGAACCTACAGCAACAACATCCATGTGCCTGGTTTCGTTTTGCCAAAACATATTACAAATGTCCGCGTCTTATGACACGGCAACGATGCGCAGAACATGGAGCTTCTAAAGTTATTGCCGGCTAACCGCGCAGACTCACAGAGTGAGTCACTAGAAGACTGGTTGGAAGATGTCGAAACAGCAATATTTCACTTTTTATATGCCACTTGTACTACGGCTGTAGTCGCAGGACACCGGAGCCCTGCTGCTCACGAACTGGATGGGACATCGTTTGACCTCTAGTATTATTGCACGCGTGGCCGAAGAGCGCCCTCAACAAAGCGGAAGCGCGCAGCCTCCATCGCTGGTACGGTTACTGCCTATCCAAGGGGTTCCAGTGTCAGCGGCCTGCTAAGGCCAACGATTGGCCAGTCCGGTCAGTCAGGCAACAAGGCCGCAATTTCGCCAGAGTGTTTACTGAGCGATTCCTCACGTCAGAGTGCCTGTCTCCCGAAGATGGCTTGGCGTTGCGTTAGCCTCAGAGTGAAGAAGCAGTGTGGCCTCAGAAATAGTGCATAGTTGTACGGGAAAGAAACGAAAATAAAAAAAAGAAAACATGGTTAACCTTACGAGATACGCATATCTATAGGGAGACACAACATTATTACATCCTTACGAACATCGTATCAAACGTAGTCGTTTTTATGCTCAGCACTTGGGGCGGGCTCTTGCTGTGCTGCTACAGTTTTCTGTTTTATGGTACCCTGTAATGTATTTTTGTTCACTGACAGACTGTAGGAAGCCTGGAATTCTGAGGACTTTGCTCGACGTGATCAAAGTGGGGACTGTTTGCTAAGCAGAAGACGGCGATAAACGGCGTCTGCACCAGGCCTGTCTCATAACCGTTCCTATACTTTGCTTCTTCACTTTATTTCGAAGATATTGTCTGTTCGTTTATACTACAGTTGAAGTGGCTTGGATTCGATCGCGGCATGGAATCCTGGCCGCGGAGCCCGCATTTCAATTGAGGCAAAATACTAGAGACCCATTGGCTTAGACTTAGGTGCACGTTAAAAAAACCCCAGGTTGTCGAAATTTCGGGAGCCTCCACCTCGGCATCTCTCATAATCATATCGTAGTTTTGCGACGTAAAACCCCAACAATTATGATTGCTGTTTCGATATCAATATGCGGTATAGGTTATCAGCCGTTCCTTTTTTTTTTCTTAAAGGTTAAGCCGCAGCACATACTAAAGTAGTATTGCTGCATCACGCCGTCCTTTCTCGTAACATCTTTGACCTGCTTGGTGTGTATACGTAGTCGTATACGGGAGGGAGTGAGAAAGAAGGACAGATAGAATGTGTATGTTGTACACAAAATTAAAACGGTGCCCCGTCTCTATAAGGCTAGCAGATGGAAATCTAATAGCAGTTGGGAGTTGCCCAATCTGAGAATCCGAACGCGCTCTCTGCCCAACCACGCGTGAACATGGTGGTAGCGAGGCATCAAAGTCGGGGATAGACCCCTGATTCTTTCGAAACGGTCGCGTCAACACACGAGAGGGGTATTTGCTCAACGAATCTGTGCATTCGTGCGCGTCTAGTCCTCTTTTGTCTTTCAACTGAGATGCTACTTGAATGCGAGTGAACGCACGGCACTCTTGGGTGATCGTAAGTCTGTTCTTAAGTGTACTTCGGAGAATGACTTCAAAACATTGTTTCGTCTGCCCTTCTCACATGGTAACTTATGGGTTTTTTTGTTTGTTTTTTCTTGTGCTTCTACGGGAAGGTTGACATTTTCCTTCAAGACTGCGTATTCAAGGGCATTGCGAGGCAAAATTGAGCCCCTGTCTTAACAGGTACACGTCGTTCTGCTGCTATCGTCTCATTAGAGGAAGAGAAGTGCCTAGTTGCCATCTTGATGAGATGCCTTTACTACACTGTGACAATGCATTGGAAGTAATCCAATTGTGAAACTTTTCGTTCTACAAGCTCGAGTAGACACAGTTTTCGCTTGTATAGAGAGGGACATAAATGAACGGCAGGATTGTTTCCCTTTGAGCTTCCTGAAGTCAGTCTTATTCTTCCGTTTAATACCACAACAGGAGTCCTAAATATGCGAAATTTAACTGTGGCCAAGGCATATGAACATGGAAGGCGGACTTGAGCGCTCCAAAAGCACCACGATGATGCGCAACGAATTCAAGCAAGTCTGAAAGCTGTAACATCAGCCGCAATAAAACAAAGGGCGGCTCTGGATCATAACAGCGTGCTGGCAGCAACCATGCATAGCCTGAGGCGAGTCGTGAAATAATACAGATGGACTATTGAACGACTTCCACACGCGCGTAAATTTCCCAAACGACGTACTGTTCCGCTACCCAGTGCATATTTTAAATATGTGTTGTGAGTATAACCAGCCGGTTCTATATATTTAAGCGTTCAAAGTAGCTGTCAAAACAAGGTCCAATCCTCGGTCCAGTGATCTCGAACCTGAATGGTATAGACTTTTTTTTACACCCACGTGTATGTTCTCGTGTGAGTTCTAATTCGACTCACGCGTCGATAATTGCTAGTTAGCAGACTCAGTGCATGCCTCTGTGCCCAATAATATTGTGCTACGTACTGTAATTGCTCAGCGTGTTTAAACTAACGTGTGGGTGAGTTGGAAGTTATCGGATATTACGTTATGTCTCACCATAGCGCAGGATCTGTTTTTCCACTTCACCAGTCCCAAAAGTCTTCACATTGAGGCACTTTGTGACTCTGCCTTAGACCCGTCATACGGCCTGCGGGCTCTCTTAATGAGGCGCTGCTGTTCAGGACAGAGCCTATCGTTGATTACCTAAATGAAGTACCCTAAGAGTGGAAAACGTGATCGGCAGGGTGAAATGCAAGAATGTAGAAGTTAGAAACTGTGGATATGGTTAATTTGACGCGTGGTCGACTCGCCAACGCCTGTCCGATTAAATTAGATATGGCAGATGTGAAAACATTGCTTCAGACGAGCATGGCAGCAATTATGTGCTTCCATTATCTGCCCAAGGGCCACGCGCTTTTTCCAAAATTAGAACATCGATATGTGCTCTCTCTCTTATATATATACATTCACAGTGGCTATGTAACGTTGTAGATATACGGGTTTCACAATGGAACGTGCTGCGCAGAGTGCAAGCAAGTGACCGCAGGTTACAACTTACTTACCTGTGTTCTATTGAAGAGGGATAGACAATAATCCCAGATAGTGTGGCCAGCCGGCGACGTTTGCGTCCCAGGTGTTCGACATACCACAACGCATTTTTTGCGCGCGACAGAACGCATAATAAAAGAATTCGCACAAAGGCTGACGTATTTTCATAAGGGATGTCTACTCTAGAGCACAACGGGATTCGACCATTTCTCAAAGTTACAACTTTGAGAATTACCGCCTACTTCACAGTATCACCCTACAGCATTAACGTATTTCTCTCATGGCTTCCCGTTTTGCGGGTGCGGTTATGCTGCTACACTGTCTTTGACGCTTCCTCTTCTATCTATAGCTCTCACCGTTTTCGCTACATCTACGTATCTTTTACATAGCTTTCTATCTTGCAATTCTTGTGTCGAAAGATATCGCGAGCGACGTCCGTGCCTGACCTTCTCACTTTTTTTCTTGGCTTTGTTTTTGTGCCATCGGATTTTTTAAAATTTGTGTTCCTTTTAGGTCATTCCTCAGAACGACGCCGGAAAAGTTCCAGCTCTTCTATTTTTGTCTGCTCGTCTACACTTCCGCCTCTCTTATGTGCGCATGCTTATGCGTTCGGTGACATCTTACTAGCTGTATCGCTGTCGTCGTCTTTGACCCATCGGCCTCGAATGTGAGGGTCGGGAAGGATGCATGCCTCGGTGCCTATTTCATCAACGACTGCACTCACATGAACAGCAGCAGTTCCATACAGCACTCAGGGGACAACACGATGACACGCATACCGGCAGCTGTGAACACGGTGGAGCACAAGCGTTGCACGTGACTTCTGAAACGCACTGCGAGAATTACACGACTGTTGTCGCTGCTACTACTACTGCAAAAACCAAACTAGTTCAATGAACATGTCTTTATTACTAACGCTGAATTTCTCATATGGGAACGAATAATTATTTTCTAGTTGTTTGTTGGCTGTATGTAGAATGAGACACAATAAATTGAGGTGAATAGCGTGTTTTATGCTTTCGATGTGCATGTCGAACTTATATATCTTGTTACTTGAGCGGCCGAAATAATACAATGACCCTCACTTAGGGCGACCCGCAGAGAGCTTTTTGTTAGGCTTAGTTCCTATAAAAGCTGCACGCAACAGAAGGCGCTGCCGGAAGGTAAGAAGTGGACTACAGGCAAGTAAAAAAAATTCGTCTACTTTTGACGGAAGAGCAGTCGGCCATCGTTGGAGCTGCGTTTATTGAAAATGCGCGTCACAGAGGCCGAAACAACAAGAACAAATATGAAAGAAACGGAAGGAGATAGAACGTTTTGATGGTAAATCTCGCAGATGCATGCGCGCCCTCCTCTTTCGCCTGGCTGTCATTTACACCAGTTGCCACCAGGGTGCACGAGGCAGAGATCTCGTCTCCAATACCCGTTCACATACAATTCATAGAGCGACGTTAAAAAAATAAATATGATTGAAGGATGGTGTGCATTCCTCAATGCTCTATGTGTACCCAAAGCTCATATACAGCGAAGCTATTGGTGTTATGCTTATTTATTGCTGTACCGAGGTTGAACTTGGCTTAGGCCGAGTTTGTCTGTAACGAGGTTGAACTTGGCTTTCTCTAGGCAGAACGAGTCTGTAACGAGGTTGAACCTAGCTTTATCTGGACAGAATTAGTCCGTAACGAGGTTGAACTTGTGCTTCAATCGAATTACCGGGATAGCACGGGTCTCTTACGCAGTGCCATTCGTACAACAAGACAGACAGTCTTTACATTCGTATTCGTCTGGATTTGTGATAGTCGTGTATTCGCCCGTCTTGGCGTGTACGAATCGACCTTCCCCGAAGCACTCACTTGTCCTTCGGTCATCAACTAGCGTCGGGTACGCCGATCTGGAGGACCACGACACGATTGCGTTTGAATTGAACGGATCGCCTACAATGACGGGCACAAGCTTACCATACGCATTGGTACACGCTTCCACGACTTCGGGGAGGCGGTTTCAAGTCTAGCAAGGGGTGAACGTCATCAAAGACCACCGCTTCAATCTTCTCAAACGGTGTTTATTTGGTTTAACGACTCCACGCCCGTCATATCGGAGAAAACGAACGTGCATTGTTGAATCCGGCTTTAATCTTCTATGCACAATCGCAGCATCGTAGTGCAACTGAAGAGCTAGTACCGACTTCCTCATTTTACGTTGTTAACCGCACGTGCATGCTTGATTATGCATGATCATCTATTACGCAGCAAAACCAGCGCTTCGCTATGTTCTCTATATGTTCGTTCCGTTTCACCTTCATCTCCCTTTGCCAGGCCTAAAGCTCCACTATATTTCAGTATACCATTTGTAACTTTCATATATTTTTCGGACTTTTTCATTGTTAAATCTTATCGCACATATATGATGGGGGCCCGAAATTCTGTGCGTGCGCTTCGAAGAGATGTGGATTGCCCCGCCCCTACTGTCTTCACTTTTCTTGATTGGCGTGTTCGTTTCTCGTCAATTTCCAATAAAGATGACGCGTCCCTGCTTCACTCGTGACCCCCTCTACTGCGCCTTTATTTTTGCCCGTATACTTGCACAACTTATCTCTGTGTCTTGGGTACGTACTCTTGACTTTGTTTTTGTGAAAATCCAGCCGGTGCTTATCGATCGCAAGCCTGAAATTGCAACGCCCAACGACAATTCTGGTTGATGCGGAGAGCATTTGACGTCCGTGTTGGCTTTGCTGATATCTGGGAAGCGAAGCGCAGTCGGAGAAAAAATAATACATTTGACGGTAATATGGTCGTCGGCTCCCACTCACTCTCTTTCACTTTCCCCTGAGCAGGATTGCAGGGACTCTGGACGAAGCGGTATATATTTTCTAAGCAAGTTATCAGCACCCCAATGTAAATTCGTTTTACTGCATCTAAGTCGCATTCTCTGGGAATGTGTGGTTATAGGCGAAGAAAAGCAGTCTCCCTAGATGAAGCTGCGGCGCGGGGGACGGCCGCGCTGCGCAGCTCAAACCTGCAAGATCAACTGTGGGCCATCCAGCAAGCCCGTGAGGCGGCGAGGAGACAGGGTCTCCGCTACTCCCCGGTGGCGGCATAGGCCAAGGCCACGAGTTTGCCGAGGTTCTGAACAAAGTTGTTATACCACCACCGCCTTCACTTTTTGCGACACCTCCTGGCCATTGTAAGTGCTGGTGTAATTCCTTGCAGAACAGAGTGGAAAGCGTCCTACGGTAAAAGGAACAGTGTAATTGATTCTCCAGGCATACTAGACTATACAGTATATTTAAACGTGAGGGCTAAGCAATCCAAAGGAAGAAAGTTAATAATGGATCTGTAGAAATAACGTTTGGCTACCCCACACACAAGAGGTTGATGCGCAGCACCGAAATAAGTACTTCACTATCTTTAAGCATTGTGAATCGAGACGATGTCATGAGGCTATTAATGGTGGGTCAAAATGCCCTGTAGACTTCCCGCTCCTGAACGTGAGCAAGAATTCATAGCTCGTACTCTTAACAGGATTAAAAAAAGTTCTCGTGGCACTAAAAGGTACATGTGTAGTCATATATAGATAGAGAGGTTCCCAGGTTGTTCCTTAAAAAGATATCCCATTCGGTAGAAAAGAAAGTCCCCTTAACCAGCTGCCGTTGCGTTTTGAGCTGTTGTATAACGACACTGTTGCAAGGGGGCGGTACCCTTGAGGCAATAGCGGCTTCGCTGTAAAACAATGAAGTGAGATGAAAAAAGGTTCGCCTAACTTGCGAGAGAAAACCGTGAAAAAAATGCAGCCGGACCACAACTTGGGCAACACTCGAAAAAATCACGATCCCTCAGCGTCGAAAAACGAATACAAGAATTATTCACATTCAAGTGAATTCGACCTGTGTGCCTTCACGTCACATCGAAGAGACGTCATAGTCAAGAACATAGAAGGGACATGAAATATTATTGACTGGTGGTATCGTTGTTTCCTATTTAACTAGGGTCCGCTATGTTTCAGTCGCAGGATAATGTTTTTTTCGCGTGTTGTTGTCGATGGTCGACAAAGCTCTTGTTATTCTGGTTCAACAAAGAATTTGCTTTTTTTTAGACTATCTTCTGTTCATTCCCTCTGAAAGCATTCGTTGTCTTTTATTTGTGCTGAGGAATCCCTTTTTCGAGATTAAAGTAATTGAATCCCATACTGAACCAACGCCCACAGCCAGTGTTTATACGGCCCGAAGGCGCGTTTTGTTTATCTGATTTCAAACATCCAGCCGAATTTTCCAACTTACTCACACTGGTCACCACACTAATCTCCTGTAAAAATGCCGCTTTCACTCCTTCTGTTGATCTAATAGTGAGAGCTTTATAAAAATAACTGCTTGCTGTAGGGAGCTATTCTGTTTATACCCGAAAGCCTTCGTTTTCATTTTTTTGTTGCGCTGTGACCAACCATCGGCTTTGCTCGCCCTGAGAAAGCCGCCGTGCCAGATATAAAACTTGTTTTTTTTTCTGACCATCCTCCGCACTCAGCTGCTTTTCCATTCGGGCCTCTTCAATTCTCTGCAGCCAGTCACTACAATTTTTACCCCAGCCGTCGTCGTACCTTTGTCCTGCTTGCCTATCCACGTACTCGGAGTTCTGATTCTATGTTGGCACAATCTAGAGCTTTGGTCGAAACTGTTCATAGTGCTCGTGACGCCGCATCAGCGCTGTCACATTGACCCAAGTTTTATACTTCGCAAAACAGAACCAGCCAGCACCCACAAAACTATAAGGAGAGAGAGTATGAGGGAAGAACTTAGAATGTGCCCGTTTAATATTTGACGCGAATAAAACACAACAGCGTCCGCAAACTTAACAGCTCCTACAATTGAAACATGAAGCACTTAAGCCATGATGTTGCTCAGATTTGTTAGCTTCCACGCTAATTAGCAAGAGTAGAGATTGTTAGTCACCAAGGCAACTATTCGTAATTCCAAGAAGTAAACACCTTAGTTCTCTTTAGGGTTAGGGTGTAAATTTGTACCTGGTATTTGTTAGGGCGAAGATTGATGTTGTGAGCCTTTGTGGAATGCTATTATAAGTGTTAAAAAAGCCACGCGATTTCGTAAAATATTATTAGGGGTGCGAAAATTGCATTTAAAAGATTTTTACCATTGCGGATGCAGGGAGTGCCGTTATCTGCATGGAATGTTGTTATGAATGCATTGCTAAAGCCCGCGCAAAAAAACGAGACTAGGCTCAAAGAAAGAATTCACAGAACAAGCGCTGACTTTCAACTAAGCGTTTGATCAGAAAAGACAGATATATACATAAAGCACACGACGTACAGTACAATTCGGCGAAAAAAATTTGCCTTCCTCGGCTTCCGCCAATTCCAAAACAGCTTTTCTTCTAGTCAACCCTTTCTGTGTGCCTCGACTCGTCTTTTGCGCCGTTGTTTTCATTGCGGGACTACGTAAGTTCTGGATAGAAGTACGCGCTGTACTGTGGAGACGCCGCAGTGTTTCCATAAAATAAAAGAGAGGGTACCGTACGAGCAACCGCGGCAAGTGTCAAATTATTTCTACCGTAGTCGTCTCTAGTTGAAAGCGCCTGCCAACAGCATAAATAAGTAGAGCAGCTGCTGTTCGCATCAGTAATGGTTACGCAACACCGTTGTGCGAAACAAAATGTGTAAATTTACTTTTAGCGTGAAAAAGAAAATGCGTCATTCAGTTATAAAACTGTTTCTTCTTCTGCCTCGGCAAGCGCTTAATAAATTCGCACAATCCCAGTGGTGTGCGCGTCACGATAACAATATAAAGTTTTTAACTACATTTCTACTCATCATTCATTTCTGACTAAAGCTATGGGCAGTGTTGCTGTGTTGCAGGCTTTGGGAATACTCCTTTGAACCATCTCGTTCGCCGTCCTTACATTGTGAACAAGAGGGCCGCACATACTGCGACATGTCATTTCGTTTTCACTTTGCTCAATGACCCGTCTCATTTCTACAGCCAAGCATTCCAATCTTCGGTCGCTTTTAGTATAAATTTCTAAAGGCTCTGTTCATTTGGTAGCCATGTGTGTGCCTTACGGAGCTTTTCACGGCATTGCGTCCAAATTATTCATATGTCATTTCCTGTATGGCCGCGCGTTCGAGTTTTTTGTCGGTGATCTAGAGGAAGAAACAAAAGCTAGAATAAGTGCAGTGAGATGAAAGCACTGAGTTTGTAACAGCGTAGCAGCGTAATAACAGATCTGAAGAGGTCATCCTGCATCACAAAAATAGAAAGCTGTGTGAACGCTTTACAACAAAAGCAACAACAAAAACAACTAAATTTGAATATGGCTGCTCTGTACGCTGTGAATGTAGACTGCTTTAAACAGGTCACCGATGCAACGCATAATACCGACTTTTTGTCCTTGACTGCGGGTGCGACAAGCAAACGAAACCAACAAAAATGTCAGCTCAATGCACCTGGAGGCGAAACACATATAAATACCTCATCTGCTTTCATTTCAAAATGTGAGCGAAGATGTAGCTTGATCATTTTTTAACCATTGGTCTCAGTACCTCAGAAAATGAAAATTTCGCGTAATGTCCCTCTGGAAATGCATTCGAAAAAGCACTTTTACCTCTTGAAAAGCAAGGGGAACCTATGTTTTCAACAATAACACTCTCGCCTAAAGAAGAAAAAAATCTTTGTCTATAATTACGCAAGACAAGAGTAACTGACTGGATTCCAAGAGACGCTAAACGCACGAGGGGGAGACGGAAAGTTAGGTGGGCAGATGAGATTAAGAAGTTTGCGGGTATAACGTGGCAGCAGCAAGCGCAGGACTCGGTTGATTGGCGGAACATGGGAGAGGCCTTCGCCCTGCAGTGGACGCAGTCAGGCTGATGATGATGACGATGACGCAAGACAAGCGGAGATAGCACAGATATCACCACTCTCTCTTTATAAAGAAGTGAACATGTTATTGTTTTCTTGATGAACAACTACGTAGGCAATAACAATAAGCATCACCTCCACATAGGAAGCTGAGCTTCCTGAGAGGGGCTGCTGCTCAATTTCTTCATCATGGAAAAAATTTGTTTCATATATAGTTGCATTATTGATGATTTTAATATGGTTTTGATAAATTGAAGAAATATTCCTCTATATGAATAAACCACAATCACTGAGACCGCTTCAGGAACGTCTTGCCTCATGCTTAATTTAACAGGGATGGTCATTAGTAATGATTGTGTAATCAGTAATAAAGATTTCCCCTCCGTTATTGTCTAAATATAGTAGTAACATATCAGATCTATGACGTCATTTCCAGCACTAGAATAATAGAAATGCAGAGCACCTATAAAAACTTAACACTGGGAGGTTTAAGAGCATCTTGTGTAATTAAGTTTTCGATACGAGAGAAAAGTTTTTTCAAAAATCGCGTTTTAATTTGGCGCCAAAGTATGATGAAGTTAAGCTAAAACTAATGTACGTCAGTATTCATAAGCGATGCTGCGGGAGTAATCCAATCATGATAATCCGTTCCTTACATCTCAGTTGGCTGCTGCGCAGTAGGTACGCTGCGCGGTAGGAAGATGACTGCGCAGACCAGGGGCGTAGCCAGAAATTTTTTTCAGGGGGGGGGGGGTTCAACCATACTTTATGTATGTTCGTGCGTGCGTTTGTATGTGTGCGTGCCTATATACGCAAGCAAAACTGAAAAATTTCGGGGGGGGGGGGGTTTCAACCCCCCCCCCACCTGGCTACGCCCCTGGCGCAGACTAAGAGGCCTACCCTTTCTGCATTCATTTTGGCCTATGCCGTGCTGAAATTTACGTTCGACTATTTCTTTATTTTCCACCACTTTTCAATCTCCAGGCTCCGGCTAGCAATCCAATTCTCAGCGCTTTAGATGCTTAACATCTCTGCCAATGAAGAATCGAATGCATCGAAAGCCATGAGCTGCAAAACCAGTTTCACAAGTCCTATATCGATAATTATTTCTGTCATTATCTATGCCCATAGTGTGACTGTTTTTTTTCTAACCATTTTACTGGAACATAGGAGAAGTCATTGTATGAATTCTTCTATACGTTTGTCTTTCTGTCATTAATATTATTAATTTCTTTGTTCAAGCGCATGAGCTTGGGTCGGGTTTTTTATCTGACTCCGCCGGCGGCCTGTATAGTTGAACCGAGAGCATGTAGCAAGAAAACAAAAGGAAAGAACAAGAAAAGAAATCAACTCAGCGCGTTTTGTAATCACTTCAGTGAGGGCTTTCGCTTTTATTATTTCGAAGCCAGGTTCCCGCTCTCAATTGTCGCGCACTTGACGTGATTGGTTTCTCTGCACATATGAGTTATCTTAATTAAGCCGAAGGTATGTCTGTATCGAGGGCACCTAACTGATCTGTGCGCAAAAAGTGAGGAAACGTATGCCATTTGTTTGATTTTCTTTATTGTATATAGGTTTTGAACTGTGTTTCCGCTTGGATAGCTCCCCAAACTTCGAGTCAGGAGCGTTTTCACGTGTCTTGGGTGCCCTTTCTTGGCTTTGTTTTCATAGTAAAAAATGACATAACATTTCCATTTTTGCGGCTACTCATCGTTTATTTGCCGCAAAAGTTTAAAGGGCCCCTCACCAGGCCACATAGAAAATTTTAGTTAGACGCTGGAAGTTGCTGTGTGCCGAATGAAGAGCAGTATGCCGCAAGAATTTTTGAAATCGGTCCATTACGAGCTGAGAAAAACAATAATTTGTAGCGGCGCGAAACCATGATGCGAGGAGGCGATTTTAAAACCCTTGCCACTCGTCCCGTGTAGCCTTCGCAAGCCAAATCCCTTCCCCGCCCTCTTCACTTGACACCACGGTGTAAGAATATACACCGTGCTTGGCACATACGCATGGACACGTCATGCACATGCGTGGTCACGTGCGCATGACGTCCGAGCACGCGAGCGGTGTTGCACGGCCGCTACCTTTTTAGGGGCGAAGCTCCTTAAGGCGGCACCCGTTCGTCCCTCGTAGTCGTCGTGATCGTAGTAGTGAGTAACAAGTCTTACGCTTTGACCTCCAAGGTGGTGCCGGTGGGAGATTTCTCCTGTGCGTTGTTGAACAATAAAAAATTCACAGCGTGCGCGTTAACTAAAAGCCGAATTCTTCTGTCTCTCATTCCCCATTAGCAGCCATTGGCATGTTCCAGTAGGAAACGTTAGTAGAAGTAGAAGTGTAAGTGTTAGCTAAAAGCCGACTTCTTCTATCTCTCATTGCCATTAGCAGCCATTGTTTACCTCCAAGGTAGTGCCTGGTGAGATTTCTCCTGTGCGTGATTAAACAATAAAAATTTTGTTCAAAACGCCGTTGATTGATGAAAAACCAACGAAAGACGCCAGATGGTTTGTAAAAGCAGAACGAAAGAACGCCAGATGTTTTTCTTAAAGTGTAGTAGTAGGGTGATTCCACGTAAGATCGAACAAACGATGGCTGGTCGACCTCTCAAATTTATTTCAAAATTTTATATATTATTGCCTGATGAGTGGAAAGGAGATCCGCAATTTGTTATGCCGCCAAAAATTTTTTCGAACCACAGGAAATCAATAATGACGAAGAGGTGGAGTGGAGCGCTCATCCGCTCTGCTGTTTTGGCCAACTTTCGTTATGAATTGCACAAAATATATTAAAGTTAGGTAGCTGAAATTTATTTACCTAAATATATGCATGTTTTTGCTTCTGCTCGGGTATTTTTAGTTTTTATGTGTAGTCTAGATGTTTTTATAAAAAACCTCAAAAATGGCCCAATCGGCAAAATTTTCTTTACTTTGAAGGTCTTTATCTCAAAAAATCCTTGTAGCAGAGCGACAAAAGTTCTGCATTACGTTCTTCGCATGCTTATCTACCCAACTGCCAAACCTTGTATTTATATTTCTTTTCACTGAAGAGATATGATCGGGCTAAATTCAAGAAAACACCGAACAATGAAAACTCCTGACGACAATTAAAAAAAAAACCCCATTTTTTAAATTTCTTAAACTTTGTCCCCTTATTCTCCTCCACATCAGCTTTCACAATCATTAAAACATGTTGCATAATGTCGTTTCGCTAAAAGTTACGGCCCCTCCAATAAGACCCTTAGGCAAGGAGTGGCAATTCAGACTTCTTGCCCAGCAAGTGTATATCATGCAGGTAGGATTGAATTTCTTTTTATTAAAAGACCAGCAGTACCAAAAAAGTGTCGACAGCACTGAAGACGTTAATTTTGAAAATATTTGGTCACTGCAGCGGCCACGCTCGGGGCTACCGATCAGGCGCGCGCGCACCCGAGGTGCTCGTTGAAGAGACGGCGCAGTGAGAGCTCGTTTTCGCGTCCTCAGACCGATTGAGTTCGAAACAGCAACACCTCTCGGGTGACTTGAACGCACGTGCAGCGGTAGTCGCAGTGATCTGGTTAATTGCGTCGATTTCTTTTTCAGGGGGCATAAGAATGTCATCGTTAAACTGTGCGTTCCGTGAAGGTCTTTCAATGCAGTGTAGCAAAAGCACGCGTAGCAAAAGTAGTCCGTCTCACTGACAGTCACTGATCTTTCGGGCGTTAAACGTTCCTTCAAAGCATTTATGTCTAGGTCGGTAACTCTGCGAAATTTTGGCTCTTTGCAATAATTAAAGGAGTACTGACACGATTTTGAGACATCGCAAAAGGGACATTTTTTGCTTCGTTGGTAAGTGTCCACGCTGTCCACACACTGGAGTCGGAGAACACGTATAAAATTTTAATTTGACTTTGAAGTTTTCGTCGCTGAGCATTTGCAAGCCAGCCACACTGCAAGGACATTATCCCGACGAGTCAAGACAGTTCCTCCGAGTTCGCGAGTTCTGCGTCCTGCATGCAGCCTAAATCGTAGAAATCACTGTCAGGTCACTGGACGACAATTCACTCATCGTTGTCTAATGCACCACGAGCAGATGACGGATTTCCCGCTAGTACGTCGCGAATTTTTGTATCTCCGTGACGTCACACTGCTATGAAACGACACTGAGAAGCCACCCCCTCGATATCGAAACCGAAAGTGTCTTTTTAAGGTGGTGCTAATTAAAATTATAGGATGCATTCCCAGGCACCACAATAGTCGTTTTAGGTTTCTCGGCACCAGCATTTTTATTTAGAGCAACAATCCGATTTTTTTTAAAATTCGTGTCAGTACTCCTTTAAGCTTCTTGTGCTTCGAAAGGTATTCTCCACAATAGATTCATTCAGAGCTATACTTTCTCCTCATGAGACGCACAGGAGGAGTAGAGTAAGAGCAAAGCACAAGAACTATCCGCGCCGAATGAAGTGTGAACAGCGCTCTGAACGCGCGGCTAGTTCAGGCCGTCTGCTGCCGACATCTAAGATAGGCAAGCGCAACCGGTTACCGATAGTTTTGCTTTTCTTTCCTTTGACAATCCATATTTGCTTTGCCACTGGAGCGCCACGTTCATGCTTTCCACTGATCGCAACTGGCGCAGCGCAGTTTCTGTGGCAGCAGCGTGCGTGAAGCGAGCGCTCATAGCTCCCTTATAGAGTTTTCATCTTGCTTCCATCTCCGCCGTGTTATTAGCGCCTAGCTGAGATGCGTACAGAGGGCGGATAGAATAGCGAAGCTCCAGTGCACGTGCGTTCAAGTCACCCGAGAGGTGTTGCTGTTTCGAACTCAATCGGTCTGAGGACGCGAGAACGAGCTCTCACTGCGCCGTCTCTTACAACGAGCATCTCGGGTGCGCGCGCGCCTACTCGGTAGCTCCGCGCTCGTGGCCGCTGCAGTGACCAAATAATTTCAAAATTAACGTCTTCAGTGCTGTCGACACTTTTTTGGTACTGCTGGTCTTTTAATAAAAGAAATTCAATCCTACCTGCATTTTATACACTTGCTGGGCAAGAAGTCTGAATTGCCACTCCTTGCCTAAGGGTCTTATTGGAGGGGCCGTAACTTTTAGCGAAACGACATTATGCAACATGTTTTTAATGATTGTGAAAGCTGATGTGGAGGAGAATAATTGGACAAAGTTTAAGAAATTTAAAAAATGGGGTTTTTTTTTAATTGTCGTCAGAAGTTTTCATTGTTCGGTGTTTTCTTGAACTTAGCCCGATCATATCTGTTTAGTGAAAAGTTATATAAATAAAAGATTTGGCAGTTTGGTAGATAAGCATGCTAAGAACGTAATGCAGAATTTTTGTTGCTCTGCTACAAGGCGTTTTTGAGATAAAGACCTTCAAAGTAAAGAAAATTTTGCCAATTGGGCCATTTTTGAGGTTTTTTATAAAAACATCTACACTACACATAAAAAAAAACCTGAGCAGAAGTGAAAACATGCATATATTTAGGTAAATAAGTTTCAGCTACCTAACTTTAATATTTTGTGCAATTCATAACGAAAGTTGGCCAAACAGCAGAGCGGATGAGCGCTCAACTCCACCTCTTCGTCATTATTGATTTCCTGTGGTTCGAAAAATTTTTGGCGGCAAAAAAAATTGCGGATCTCTTCTTTCCACTCATCAGGCAATAATATAAAATTTTGAAATAAATTTGAGAGGTCGACCAGCCATCGTTTGTTCGATCTTACGTGGAATCACCCAGTAGTTGTATTTAGCCACCTCGCCCGATCGTCAACGGGCGAGGTGGACCGGCAACGGCGCGAGGACCCTGCCGTACGAGAGTTAAATCACACTAAAAGACATACTTTGCGGGCGATACACTCTAGTGGGCTTTCAACTTTTCGTCTTAATGTACATGATAAAGAATTATTTCTACGAAAAACGCAAGGCACACCTTGAGCAATATGTTTGGTTTTGGGACGCTAAATGGAACCATGAGGCGATGCGAAGCCGGAGCACTTGCACGATCGCGTTCCGTTGGCTTTCGTTGGGCATGCTACCGACCTCGCGTCGTGGAACGCGCGTCCTGTCTTCCCTCTAGCCTTGCCTTTAATTCGCACAGGGCGAGGGGGGAATGCGGTCGCTCTTGGCGCTCTTTCGCTCGGGAGCGGACTTCTTCCTTGCATTTCACCGATCACAAGTGATACGAAGGGACCACATAAACCAACAGTACATATAAGTTTGATGTTTAATATCACACGATGTTTCACACTCTTTATATTATGTACTGGGCGCATTTCACGAAGAGTTTCACGGTTTACAGATGATTCCCTCCGTAGCTTCGCCCCACTCATCATCATTCACCCCGTGGATATGCTGTGATTTTTTTTTATGTAGCGGCCGTGGGCGTTGTGTCGGCGTTCTCTGTGGTGTACTGCCTGTTTCTACGGGACGGGCATGAAAGTTACAACACTTGTACGGGCACCAGAGTGGCGGTATCATGAGCCAGTGCCGCATTAACATTTAATGGACGCGGTAGAATAAATGAGCATAATGAGTGCTCGAACGCGCCCGAACATTACTTTCGTTTCCTGGGCTGGCGTCTGCTCGATGCGCGAACCGCGGGGACACGAACGCATGCGAAACGGGGACACATTAGAACCGCATCTCGCTGCAATTCACGGGAAAAAATGAAAAAGACGCACACATTCCCTTGTGTGTCTCAGTATTTCTTTCAAGTTTTCTTCATCATTCAAGCAACAAGTTACGCAAACACACATGTCGATCAATATTTATCGCAGTGTCACGTGCTACTGTTGGCGACGTCAGAGCACAGACGTCTACGTAGAAGACCGACGTCACAGCACTACTATCTACGAAGGGTCATTCCCTCATGTACGTCATCCCCTCGTTCTCTGTGCGCGCGCCCGCAAGAGGAAGGGCAAGGAGCGTTCAGCTTGAAATTTGACCCATTTGCGCGGCGCGCAGCGTTGCAAATTTTGGCAGACATGATCCTTAACGCTCAGTGTACGCATTGCGCTCGTCAACTCAAAATTGTCAAACCTGGTGAGGGGCCCTTTGAAGAGCGCCGAATAGAGTGAAAAGAAACAAGCGAAAGATAAGAGGAAGAAAAGAAAGAGTGAAATATTGTGACGTGTATAAAATGATGCAATTGCTTCCCAAGCGGATGAAGAAGACAAGGGTTGAAGTGGTGCTGAGTCATGAGCTACCCTGGGGCCTCTGTGCTCGAGCAGTTTAGTTTAAGCAGCGCTAACCTACTACTTCCGAATTCGTACTCCACTTAACTCCACCAAAAAGATGTTACGGGTAGTATTCATTCAGCAGTAGACGCTTTCTAAGAAAACGTGGGAAGTGCTGGCAACAACACAATTAGCATGAAGACTTAAGCCCGCTGTCGCGTATGATATTTATCATGGGAGCTGGTGGATAGATGACCGCTCGCAAGCAATGTCTGTGAATGCAAACAAAACAGGAATGTGTGAAGACCCTAAATGGAAGAGTAATTGATGCGGTAGGAGAGAAGGGTTTGGAACAAACGGGATGTGTCCCGCTTATTCCCTACTTTAAGGGACGTGCAGCCTTCCCTTTATGGGGATTTGAACACCCAAACGGCCGTTAGTAACGCACGTGAAAATTTCGTTACGGAAAGAAGAGATAAAGCAAGGATGAAACGAACGTAAGAGAACGTTCGTGTGCACAATGTCCGCACACACACCAGTAGCGGCATGTTAGCTGGGCGATGTGATTCGGGATTTATGCCCTCGTCATCGGAGACGTGCTGTTCCCTGCGTCCTAATTGTCGAGTGATTCAGCAATTGGACCCTCGGGGAGCTGTGGGCGGCATCGGGTCCGCCTTGCAAATGGCGGACACTCTTGGCCCTTCCAACTTATGCCTGAATCCTCACATATGCCGAGGTGTAAGCGCATAAACGAGGCACGAGAATGAGGCCAGGGCACAAAAAGACAAACTGGTGCGAGGAAAATGCGATGAGACGCTTTGCCATATGCGCGGGCTGTGGACCTTAATTGGCGTTGTTTCGGGCTCTGTTGCTCTGGAATGCGTCGCTAATGAAGTGCGGCCAGTCATTTTGTTGGAATTAAAAGGCGCTTCTCATTGAGAAATGAAAGTTTATACACGGCACCAACTGGTGGTTGTTGCTTGCTAATGAGGCAGGAAAAGCAAAGTACTTTTTTTTTTCGATCCGCGAGAAATCAGTGTTTGTGATTTGCTTTATATTCTATATCTCTATTGAAACAGCCGCCACTTACCTTATAAATGCTTGCCCTGAAGCTGGCTGGTTTCTTGTTTTATTATTGCTTTTCTCCGAGCATCTGGAAACTGTAAATTTGAATGGAGAATGCTGGATTACAAAGCGTGTACGTTAAACCTACAACTTAGTGTACACGAACAAAAAGTTAGTGAGATATATAAGGCGCGTTTGTGAAGCTTCATGCATGAGCGTCGGTAGCGCAGGTACGTCATTACAATTCGCTGGCAAGTTATATCGCACGGAATGTGATTTAGCACAAAGTCTTTTGAAGAGTTCCTTGGAGCACATCCCGAAATAAGATTGCATCTCTGCAGCTATAAGCATGTTCAATTGTTTCTGGCACATCACACAGAGGACAATCAATGGACGACACAGAAATGTCTCTCGAACGAAGCCAAGTTTTCACAGGCAAGGTCTGAATGCAATTTAAAAAAGAACGTTTTTGTCATGCTTCTCCTCATCGGAATGCATAGCCTGTGGAAAACGCGCATGTTGCAGAGCAACGCAGAGCCGATAATTTCCTCAACAGCCCATTTCATTATGATGGTCACTCAGCTAAGAGATGTATACGAGCAAATTGAGTCAGCCAGAATGGTATGCGGCATTGGTGAGGTGCTTATCCTTACCGCTGTTCTAGCATATAATTGGAAAAGCCGTTACTATAGCGTTACTTGATGTATTCGCTATAGAGATGATTGCGAATTCTATAGTGCCGTCGTTAGTCATTGTGTCGCGATAAGAGCATACTCAACATATTAGTTCGTTGTCTGTATTGCTTTCAAGTGCCATGTGTACATTGAATAAATACATGAAAGAAAGAAAAAAAAGCGTCGGGAGCGCAGTGGGCAGAGCGCCCGCTCCTATGGTTGCGGATCGAGAGGTCGTGGATTCGACTTCCCACGTCATCCGGATCAACGAAACTTTTCTTCTGTTTTTTTTTTGTCATCTGTATACCCCTGACTTACATCCGTGACGGGAATACGTAGGTGAAGTAAGGAGAGACCCCAGCATAAAACACTTTCGTGTTGAAAGAATGAAACGATGAGAAAGAAGGAATAACTGAGTTTGTAAAGAATTGTGTAACAGAGGCTATTTGCCTTTGGGCTGTCACTGAAAAAAAAAAAAACCAAAGAATTTTCGCCTGTTCCTCAAGTATATCTGCGTCATGTCGTGCAATTTCAGACGCTTTTCGAGCTATGGCACATGCGTATGATGCGTATGACGTTCTTCAATTCATTCGTATAAGCTTTTATTAAAGATTCATAAAACGAAGGCGTTAAAAAGTGTTGTATTGGAGAATCGAAACATCGCACTGTTCTCGATGCATAGTATATTGCATATATGCAACCGCTTGTCCTGTGTCCGTCAAATTCAATTTCGCATAGGCTTGAAGTCATAGCCAGTCTTCTGTACCAGTATAGCCTTTTCTGCATACAAAAAAGAATGATATGGTAAATTCCCCCAAAGAAAACTACAGGAAAGTGACACACTTGTTTGGAGCTCAGAACAAGACTCGAACTTGCGGCCTTCTGTATCATGTCAAGTACAGAATGCAAGAAAAGAAATATACAATGTATAAGCGGCTATGAGAACAATTTAATCACGTGGGCTCTGTTTCTTACCGAACCACATGCTCGCGCATTGTGCGGTTTGCTCGCTGCATGAAGCGATCACGTTCTGGCTCAGGTGACGGTCTTGCCGTTTATAAGGACATATAGACTGTGATCAATATATCTGCAGTGGCAACCACAGCTTCATTCTATGGTGTGTCGCTATGTTCCTTCCAAGTAGAAAAGTGACTGTGGTATGCCAGTTCGGCGAAAACCCGAAACGGGAGTAAAGCTCATTACAAAAACAATGAAATATGAAGAGTCTACCCGGGTGCACGTGTATGTTTGTGCGCTAGTCGAGCACGAAGGCGTGGTTTTAGAGAAAGCAGGGGAAAACATGAGCAGGTCCGTGAATAGAGATAGAGAAAGGCTGTTCGAGGATTTATCGTGGAAACGTAGGAGGTACGACAAAAATAAATAGCATGCAAATTAAAGTTACGCTAACAAAAGCGCTGAACAATAAGCTAAGAACGTATATGTTTTTTTTTCGGAAAATGAGGCTTCATTCAGGCCGGCAAATCATTAGGCAGCACTAATTATAGATTTCTTGGCTCACAGGTCACTACACCGGAATGAGGGGACACCAATAGCGTACATCCAACCATCCATCCGGAAAAATTTATTCACCCGTTGTTAGCGTGGTTACACATAGGAAATCAGCATAGATCTCTCAAAAGAAAGCTTCATGTTGAGAAAAATATAGGTCTGAGACTGGAATACAGACGAACAGTTTGCTGGGTGGTCCGCTCCACCCTCTTAGCCGACCAGGAATATAATTGTGCTTTGCGCGAGGGTGGATTCATCGACTATTTGAATAAAGGGGCTATTAATATAAAAAAAGCACTTCCAAAAGCAGGAGCAAAAGGTTTTGACCATGTACTTTTCTTGTAAGGCTACAAAAAAATTTTCCTACTCGAATACACGAGTGACACACCCTGACATTGCTCATGAGACCAGAAACCTTCGAAACGGTCTTCCTCCTAATGTGCCTTTAGTCGGGAACAACTTTAGAGGTCTGCAATATTCCTTCTCAAGGCACACAAGCCTTCACGAAGGGGCGCGCACTCCAGGCTGACGTCATTAGTCGGAGGGCCGGTACCCCCTTCAGAAAGCATTGCCGAAAGCATGAGCGGGACTATTTCTTTAGTCTCTGAGGCGACCGAATGCCACGCTTAGATCATTTGCGCGGTGCCTTTCCGTACAATAGCGTTGTCGTCATGAGCGGTCATTTAGCTGGATTTCCGAGCAACCGAGAAAGCGGTTCTTCATAAAATATTTCCAACGTCAAGCAGTTTTCTTTTTTTAAGCAGATCGGAGCAGATGTTGCTTTTTATATTTTTACAAACTTCGGAAAGTAATGATGAAAGAGGAAAGTTTAGGATGTGGCGATTGTGGATTTATGTTGCGTGGCCCGCTACGATAGTGCTTATAAGTTGCGTGATAGTATTTGTGTCGTGTGGTCTAAACAGAGAGCCCACTCTCTTTGAAGACCGTACATGGGGCAATATTGCCACTTTCTGGCGTTTGAAGCACAAAGCAAGGTTCTTTGAACGGAAAGCTCTTTAAGGCAAGGTTGTATCAAGTCAAGCAACCAGCTGGCTGCTACTAAAGTCGTAGGCTTAACGCCCTCATTCTGCGCATGTTCTCCCGTTGTGTAACTTTATTGCTTTTTTTTTTTGCCTGCAGCTCAGGTGAAAGCTATATCGCCTTCACATGTCAAGGGAAAGTGGAGACTTAATGGATACAGCAAAATGGACCTCGTACCGCATAAAGTGGATATGTAAGGTGTGATCGTTCTGATAATGGACGCGTGCGGACAGCTTTAGAAATTGCGGCAGGTAGCCGTTGCTACGCGAGAACGATCACGTCCTAAATGATCGTCGGAGTATAGCACTGAATGGCCACTATCATTGTAAAGCGCAAGCAAGACGTGTCGCTTTCGTTGAGCCTATGGAATGAAATTTTAAACGATAGCGCTAACAAAGATGTGCTTATTTCCTGGGGGTGAGCGCGTTTATCCAAAAGAGAACATGACATACTCTTTAAAGAAGCGTAAGACGACATCTAAGAGTGGCGTGTTACCTAACGACGTGATTGCTCGGTGGATGGCTTCGATTCACGCTTCTCTTGAGCAAGAATAGCTATTGTAGCGCCAGACGTGGTCCAGGAAGCCGATGACGTGCGAGCTTGAAACTGGCAATAACTGTCCTCGCGTTTGCTTGATCGTTAAAAAAGATGGCTGATCCCTCCTTCATTGATTTGAGTTGAATAAACTTTATTTGCCCAACGGTTGATATTGTGCCCGGGGCTAGGCTGCCAGGAATCCACCAGTCGAGGAACATCTTTCGAGGTCCTCGGCGACGGCCCTGGCCCGCTGGACGGCCCACTCCTGGTCTTCGGGGGCCTCGCTGGGAAGGGCGGTTCGCCATCGCTCAGCAAGGCGCCCCGCTTCAGAGGGTTTTTCAGGTGTCCCTCATCCTTCCTCGTAATGTATCTACATTTTTGTTGCATTCCCAAAGTACATGGGCCATATCGGCCCGTCTGTGCTCGCACCACGGGCAGCCAGGCGACGGGTGCAGCGCGGGCCACAGGAGGTGCAGGTGGTAGGGGTTGGTGAAAGTACCCGTCTGCAGCCGCCTCAGGTCAACCGCCTGCGACCTGTCCAGACGCACGTGGGGTTCCGGATATATCTTGCGGTCTTTCCTATAGTGCCCAAGCACATCGTGGTACGTGGCCGGGAACTCTTCGGCATAGCAGTCAGCGTACATCTGGTCCCTTGCTCCTTGCGCCACGACTTCGGTTGCCGCAACAACGGAGGTGGTGGTGGTGTCAATAGCGGCGGCGCCGGAGCCGGTGGCCTCCACCGCCGTTCCTCCACCGGAGTCCCTCAACACAATGGCGGCGCCTGCTCCCTGGGTGACCGCGTCGCGGCGGGTAAGTTGCCTCGCGACGAGGTGGGAGCGCTCATTGTGGTTGGGCAGGGTGCCGGTGGGTCTTTGGCCGTTGGCATTGCTGCTGTTGCTTTTACGGCTGCTGGTGTAAATAGCTGCAATGTCACCCATGTGTGCGGGGAACCACTTGAGGGCTTTGTCCGTAATCGTGCATGACCTGAAGTCCCCAGCCCTGGCGTTTAGCATGCGAGCCACCTCCTCGGACACCCAGCCTTTGGTGTAGTTGCGAATCGCTGATTTTGAATCGCTGATAATCAACGTGTCTTCCGCACCTCCATGGAGTACCGCGAGGGCTATGGCCATCTCTTCCGCAGCTTCGGCCGACCGCAGCCTCGCAGATGCCGTGACCCGGACATTTTCCTTCGTATCCACGACCGCCATGGAGAAAGCAGGTACCGCCGCTGTTGTCTGGCCTTGTCGCTGATGTTGCCGCTGGCGCTGTTGCCGTTGTTGTCGTAGCAGTAGTAACGGTGATGGTGGTGGCGCCCCCAGTTTGTCTCACACGTTCTGTTGGAGCGGCGGTGGTTGTTCCCCGTTGCCGGAGTGCCGTGGATACCTGGCCGCATCGACGAAGAGAACGCCCTCTCGTCTTCCGTGCTGCTTCAGATCGCTACCGCTCTGCGTTTTCGGCGTTGCAAGTCGTGCACGGGGTGCATGTTCCTGGGATGTTTTCTGTCAGTATAGCATCCCTGACTTCTGGTAGCAATGCTTACGAAAGTAAAACGTGTCGTCATAGTAGTTGATGGCTTATAGTGAATTGTTATATAAGACTTTGTACGATGTCTACTGTTGTTTGGCATATATAGCAGCGCTTGCTATGGACGCACTCACGTTCATGCCTCGTGGCACATCTCCGTACCACCGATTAACGCCCATGATCATGATTTAACCCTTGCGGTAGCAGAAGTTCTTAACGTATACGTGGACACCGCATATGGCGAATCCTGCGCAAAGATGGTGTCAACAAGTGCATAATAAACACTGATACTCAATACGCACTCTTTTAAAGCGTCGAAGAGAAACGCAACGCGCGCCATGTCTTCCTCTAGGCTGGCCGCTAATTCTCACAGGACGAGCGTGGAAGGCGGTGCGACAGACAGGCGAGCGTCGGAGAGCTATTTTTCGATATGGATTGATGCTATGAGCGGCGAGGCGGTAAATGCAGCAGAACGATCCTCAGGTCACGTGGGCATAAAGTCACATGATCAAAGCGATAGCTCATCTAGGTGCATCTTCACCTAGGAGCAGAGAGTGTGTCGAGGGACGGTTTAGGTACAACCACCGAACACGCGGAACACGTAGTACAATCGCGTTACTGTAATCGCGTGGTGCGTGATGGGTGTGTGTGAGAGGCATGAACGGGGTGGGCGTGTGTCCACAGCTTCCGAGCTAGTAAAGTTGCGTTAATTCGTTACCACTTAAAACGTGCAGGCCGTTTCAAGCACGTCTTCATTAGCACTGAAACCGACTCTTGGGAAAAGAAACACAGGCAAGTGAGGTGTGAAAACGCAATGTGAAGTGCTAAATGTTGAGAAAGCGCCTATGAACCAAATGTACTGGCAACAGCTAGGTTGAGGCATTTTCATTGGTGTCATGTGTGCTGACTCTACGTAGTTTCCGTGAATGGTTTGAGAAGTGTTTTGTGTTTTTTTTTGCTTCATGTATTGCATGAAGCTGCACACATTTTAAGTGTCCCGTAGAAATGCTTGTACGCAAGAAGAGTAGCTTGGGCTTGTTCGTGTACATACATAACGCAAGCGGAATAGCTCACACCGAGGCAGGGACGGTGTAAGCAAGTCGACAGGAGAGCATGTGTTGTCTTGCTTGCTCCGCCTGTCTCAGTATGTGCTATTCCGCTTGCTCGTGCTAGGTCTAAGTTATTGGCAGATGCGGACATGTGCGATATATGTATTTTGCAGACGTGAGTACTAGTAGCGCAGTGCAATAGAAAATGTCCAAGGTAGTGCATCTGATGACGCACAGACAGATCTAGAAGCTTCAAAAAGTACTTTGGACACAAGTCGCACGCGATAGTCCTTCCTTCACCGCACTCCTTTGTTTTTGCTGTTGCCAAGGCCTCTTCTCCATGGACATTTTTATGCGCCTTTTTATATTGCTCGCATTTGAAAAAGCCTTGTTGCAGAAAGTGCAGATCTTGTCGAGTCTCGTGGAGGTGCTAGCGCGCGCCCCGGCGCTTTCGCTGCCGTCCATCGAGAGCGTCCGACAGGAGAAAAGAATCGCTCTCCGCTAACTCGGGAGACGGGAACGCGAGGCTCACTTGTTGCGGGATCGGCAGGAACTGTAGGTAAACTGGGAAAACTTGGCATCGCCTCATAGGGAATAATCGAGCTCTTGATTTCTCTCGTGGTTGACGCTGCACCGTCCCTAGAATTCCCCAGAAAGCGATGTTATACGGAGCGGTGACGTCTGCATCGAACTAGCCAATGAGAGCGAGGATCACCCTCCTGGAGTTACCGCTTCGCCTATGAGCGAGGCTTGGGCTCAATCCACCACCTCGGGGTGTTAAAGCGTGACAAAATTACCCTTCAATTGGAAACGCGCCGAATAGGACGGTCGTAGCAACGGGGCGTTTCTTTTTCGAGACTGGTGGCGCACATGTCACCACCACGTTATCAAGGGACGCTCATAGCATTCATCCGTCCATCCATCCAAGAACAGTGCGAGAGGAAAGTGTGAAAGATAAAAGGCGCGTTCATGTAGCCTCCGTAATGTGTTTGGCGCAGCTCAGTGGGCTAAACGCCCGCCAGCCATCGCCGCGGACTTGAGAGGTCATGGGTTCGACTCTTGTCAACGGAACTTTTTCTCAGTTTTTTTCTGTGCCGCCTGATGGCTCTCATTGGTGACGTATTTCCGTGACGGAAACACGTCATGAAAGTCTTGGTGGACCCCGGCATAAAACTCTTTCCTATTAAAATGTCTCTGCACTCTCGATACACGACAAAGCTTTTCCTGGATAAAATTCACGCTGAGAATAATGAATCATGTTTGTATACTTTATGGCGACAGCGCCTTCATTTCTGAGATCTTGGAGCTTATATTGCGCACTCGCATGAAGTATTCATTGCATGGGTGTGAAGCTTCCTATCCCCACCATAACGATCAGTTATCTGACATTTCATTTGGTTAGCCGTTAAATCAACCAGGCTTCTAACTAGAAAGTCATTTACCTAAGACTAATTGAGCACATCAACCTTGCCAAGCAACTTCGATAGGCAAGAACTTCATACTTAGAGGCGAGAGGGCCATGTGAGTGTTTTATATGTTTGTGACTTGTTACTGCAAACAAAGTTTAGGTTGATTCATTTGTAGTCATTCATAACTACCAGTAGCTATCTGCGTCAATAGTTTGAGGCGTGGTAACGTGTTTGCGTGAGTGGTATTTTTGATTCCAAGCGGACAATTTTTCCTGCTGCTTTTTATTCTATGTCCAATCAAACTAATGAAATAGTAAGTGATACTTCTGACGGCTCAATTGATTTACAGCGTCATATGTTCCACTGTGTTCAGTCAAATGGTTCTCAGGCCACTGTTGTTGTAGCGATCACGGTGCGCAATAATATGACTCACCCCTTGTAGGGTGCTCTGCCAGAAAGACGCCAACAAAACGCCTAAAAATAAATAGGGTGCTGTAAAAAACTGAATCAAATATTATAGAACGCATTAGGCATCGTTTCTGCGAGCTACCCACTTTGTTGAACGATTGTGACATTCCCGTGTGTGTGTGTGTGTGTGTGTGTGTGTGTGTGTGTGTGTGTGTGTGTGTGTGTGTGTGTGTGTGTGTGTGTGTGTGTGTGTGTGTGTGTGTGTGTGTGTGTGTGTGTGTGTGTGTGTGTGTGTGTGTGTGTGTGTGTGTGTGTGTGTGTGTGTGTGTGTGTGTGTGTGTGTGTGTGTGTTATACTTATCTCCTTCCCTCTCTCATTCTTCTCCTTCTTACTTTTCTCTCTCCCCTTATCTGTCGTCAATGCAGAGTAGGAAGCCGGATATTTATCTTCTCGTTAACATCCCTGTCTTTCCTCAATACGTTTTTCCCTCTCTTGACCAATGACACCCGCATTTTCGATGGAGTCGAAAATGCTTGAGGCCCGTGTACTTAGATTTAGGTGCGCGTTAAAGAACCGCAGGGGGTCCAAATTTCCGGAGCTCTCCACTGCGGCGTCTCTCATAAGCATGTCGTGGTTTTGGGACGTTAAATCGCAACAATTATTATTATTATTATTGTTATTATTATTATTATTATTATTATTATTATTATTATTATTATTATTATTATTATTATTATTATTATTATTATTATTCACCAAGGGCAGCAATGTACTAATAAGTCAATTACAAGTCCTGCATAGTTATATTATACAGTTCTCTAATCAGCCAGGTAGTGAGCATGAGAACTACTTTTTTTCTGTCGAAAGGGAACTGGGATGCGGGTATCTTGGACATCTTGCATAAATGCTGTCGCCAGGAGAGTACCCTCCTTCACCTTTCTCTGACGACACTCGTCTGAGCGCTCCTCCACACAATATCTCAAAAGGAGCTGCTCTCCGAGTTCACGCTTCCCTAATTAGCAATGTCCTTGAGAATTCACTGCCACACGGAGACTGGTACAATAAGAAAGATATGGGGCTCGTACAAACGGCTCATTAAATTTGCTTCTTTCATGTGCCAAGAAGAGCCTTCTTCACAACGGGACAGAACAGTGGCGTTGACGGTGCGCGAGCTCTTACACTGGGTTATACATCTGCTGCTGGCTTTTGCAATCGAGAGAAAAGGAAAGGACTCGGGTGCCGGTTGAATGGCGTATGCGTCAATGGGAGGCGCTGGGCCGCCTTACATAGAAAGAGCTTGGCGGCTGCGTTGTAGGGTCCTTCAACGCACATAGTTTTTTTTCCCGAACGTTCTCTTCTTTCCTTCACGGCTTTGCGTTGCGTCCCATGAATTAGCCTCAGAGTTTTTGACTTAAGCTTAGACATCCTCTCCTTCCTTGCATGTTTAATTGCCGCCCTGGGAGCACACTACAAAGGTGGCCGGTTTGAAAGCGAGCACGACGGCGGCTTCTAAGACAGGCCGATAAAAGACAGAGGGCAACTTTGATCCTATTTCACTCGTACTGTGTTGTATTTTTCCCTTCTTATCGCTGGCGCCTTGGGGACATGCTCTTGCGAGATGAGTGGTACTAATTCTTCTTTCATGTTCCTCTTCCTTCAAAGAGATAGCGCTTTCCATGCGCGCTCGGGCGAACAGTGGCAGGATCAATAAAAATGCGAGAGCAACGGCAAAAATTTCTTCTTTTAAGCCCTGCACACCACACAGAAAAAGCGTGGCGTACAACAGGGTCAGGTGTACAGCAGTGTAATGAGCGCAGGTGAAAGGATGGTTGCTTTGTGCTTCTTATACATTACAAAGTAGCATAGCATTACGTGGCCTAGAAGTAAGGCCCAAGCTCGCGTTTCATAGGTAAAGTTGACAGCCTGAAGGAATAATAGAAACGGCATACAAAATAATTGTAACACGACAAATATCATCGTAACAAAGGCAGAATTTGCAGTTATGGCTATATTCTATATCGTCTGAGACACAGCCAAAATGCTCAGCTGTATACTTTGCCGATATCGGATGCCTTAGAACACTGACCCGCACTGCAATAATTATACGTCGGTGCTGCGAACATATGTGCTCCTTAGGATATACATCATTGTACAATGTAGACGGGAATTACAACATTTACAGAGAAAATCTACTCCAAGTAGACAGAAGGTAGTGACTTGGGCTGCAGTATTTCGGTCAATATTTTAGGATTTGCAGATGCGCGAAATGCACAATTAATCACGATTGCAGAAGACTGCTGCCTTCTGCAATCATGACCTGCTGTCTTCCAAGGAGCACTCGAAATGCACTGCGCTGCTTCATTGTAATCTTCAATGTTTACTCGTTGGCACATGTATAAGGTCAACACTGAGAACACTGCTCATGAGCAAGAAGGTGGATGTAGTACATATTTTGATCACGGGTAGAGGTGTCCCAAAGAAAATCCACAATTTCTGGCTCGTGCAGCCGCTAGAACTGAAGTTTATCAGGGTTTTGCTCAAATTACTACGTTAGTCGAGCTGTTAGATAGACTCTAGTGTATCGGATGCTGCTCTTTAAAGGTTCTTCAGACGTGTTTCTCTTTGTCTTATTGAGTATATTTTGGTGCTACTACCCACTCACCGGGGCAAGGTAGAAAACCAAAAGCTTCCGTTCAAGCCAACCTCATTGACATTAGTCTTATTTTTATTTTAACTCGAGGTAGAATGGATGGTAGCTAATGGAACGGTGCGCTGAAGTGCAGCAGCAAAAACATTGCAATACGGTGTTCAGCCGCGTCGTAAAAAAATATATGACACAAAATTTACGACAGTCAATGTGGGAAACAAACAAGCGAACAGAAAGATGTCTTGAAACTGGGGAGCAGTCACGATGGCTTCACGAGACAGATGACTTTTCGGGGATCATTTTGGAAATATCACAAACACAAAACAACGCCTTTCGCGTGGATGGAGTGCAACCACGATGCCGGCCGGACAGAGGTGAGATGAAAGGAAGCGTCGCTACGGGAATAACCTGTGGCCAGAGAGTGAACCGAAAGTAACGAAGGAACAGGGAGAAATATGAGAAACGATCGGCGTGTCTAACGGCGACAACCTTAAATTTTTGTTCGGCTTGGAACCTAGGACAGTTGCCTGTAGCAGAGTTCAGCCCCGCTCTGGAGGTATATGGCGAGCCGCGTGTGCAGGATAAGAACTCACGAAAGATATAAAAAAAGTACAGAAAATAAGCAACGTGGCTAAATGAGAGAGAAATAAAAGCGACAAAAGAAAATGGAAGAGGAAGGCAGAGAATGAATGGCGGCGGTTCCGCTTTTTCCTGTGGCATACGGTTCCACAGGGGCACACGCTCAATTTTTCTACACCTCCATCCCCCTGAATTTCTCGTTTTCTCTCTCTTTCGTGTGTGCATGTTTCTATCGGTTTCATTCCACATGGGCGGACACTCCTCTAGACACAGACCCGACTTATGATTTATTTTTATGTGCGCTTTCTTTTGCCGCCTTTTTATTTTCGTGCGATTTCTGAAAGTGCGATGGTAATAAGATAAACGACGGTGAAATGCTCAGGAGAGTACGAAGCAGGAACACGATCCCAAAATCGCCTCGGCGTACACTCGCCAGAGTTGCTACTGTCCCCGCCTCCCTCACCATTTTCTTGTGTTTGACGCCGTTCCTTTCAGGTCAGCGGCTTGACCGCAAAAGATTGGTTCGTGCCGCGACCGAAGTTCGCCGGACGGGCACCCGCCCCCTCTTCGTGTGAAGGAGGGTGAGGAAGCTGTCTTGTGAGAGCGGCACGGTGGAGAAGCACCATATCGCAATCGTTGCCCACCCGCCTTGCGTGCAGTACGCATACAACCGTTTCGAGGGAATCGTTTGTCTTCGTCTAGGCTGGAAGCAGCTCTTTCCTCCAGCAGCCGAAGTAAAAAAAAAGGAGGTGCTTTTCGCATCACATCAACGTTCTTCCTGCTGTTTTCATTCGGGTCGTTTGTTTGTTTTTGCTGAGTTTGCTAACACTGTGCACTATCCTCAAGAAATGTGTAGAATATCTTCATGAGCTATTAACGCTTGACACCTTCAGAAATTGGTTAAGTAGGGTTTAGAGTCGGAAACGCGACTGAGGCTATCCAGCCCGTGATGATGTAACGGCGTTTTATCAGAAAAAGGACCAAGTATGGCCAAGCAGCGCCAACAATAGGAATGTTCACTAAATGATGAAAATTGGAATTGAAACGAATAACGTAACATGGTTGCAGAGAGGCCTTAAATCAACCCCTGTGTAAATGCGCAAAATATATATAGCCTATTTTACGGATGGGTATTGGTTCCGTCACATTGGGCTGTAGCTTTACCGTGTTCTATATTTAACAACTAAACGAATAGTGCTACTTTAAAGCGTGCATATACGCATGAATACAGTTTGTTTGGTGCATACAAATAAGAAAATATTCCCTTAATAGCCCCAGTTCAGGCGCCTGTGTGTCTTATGCAAAATCGTCTACAGATTAAGATTATAACAATGGGCCGTGGGATGGTTATGGGCATTACATCTGAGAACGGTCTGTAAGTAAGTTTTACTCCCGAATTTTTTTTGGAGCCACATACACACTGTGGGGTTCTGGAGGGTGACTGGCCCGGAACCCCACAGAGATGAAGCCGGAGACGCTGTAAGACACGTCCTTATTCGTGGAAGCCTCGGCCGTGACTTCCTGTCAGCGGTCGCTGAGCACGAGTTACGAGCGTACCATCGTTTGTCGTTCTCTTCCACGGTCGGCACACTCGCCCCTCCCCTCCGGCGAAATTGGGGAGGAGGACGCAGTACTCGTTTAAAACTCACAAGTCACATTGATGCACTTTCATTTCCCTGTTTTAAATACG
This sequence comes from Rhipicephalus sanguineus, assembly GCF_013339695.2. Classification (NCBI taxonomy): domain Eukaryota; kingdom Metazoa; phylum Arthropoda; class Arachnida; order Ixodida; family Ixodidae; genus Rhipicephalus; species Rhipicephalus sanguineus. Next base: position 37,651 of record NW_023614527.1, read on the forward strand.
AAGCATTTCTTAGCGAACCTCAGCCACTTTGGCCGTTTCTATCTATCTATCTATCTATCTATCTATCTATCTATCTATCTATCTATCTATCTATCTATGTAGCCGCCTACGTCTGGGGGCTCTGCTGGTCGTCTTCATAACTTGTAATATACCAAAATTGGCATAGAAGGAGATGAGTCTATGACGAACACGATTCACTGGCCATGACATGAATAACGCAAAATACCTGTCATGTACGTCATGAAACCTTTTCTCTCAGTCACGTGTGGCACATACCCGCATACCAGAGTTCATGTTATGCGGTTATGTGCCACAGGTGATACAGAATCTCAACCAACACAGTCACGGCGAACACACACACTGACACGCAAGAAAAGTGATAAGAATAAGAATTGTTGGCGTTTTATGTCCCAAAACCACGATATGATTATGTGAGACGCCATAGCGAAGGGCTCCTGAAATTTTGACCATCTGGCATTCTTTAACGTGCACCGAGATCGCACTGTGCACGGGCATCTAGCATTTTGACTCTATCGAAATGCGACCACCGCGGCCGGCATCGAACCCGTGACCTCTGGGTCAGCAGCCGAGCACCGTAACCACTACACCACCGCGGTGGACACAAAGAAAGTGAGGGAGCTGAAGACAGAACACCATTGGAGGACACTCGAATACCATCCACTCGTCCACGTGGTCCGCAACGTGGACCACGTGGACTACAAAAAACCATGGTCAGTGCTTACCTACAATGAATCTGCCGAGAGAACCAGGCCTCTCACGTTTACCGTTGACTTTTACACTGGCTTATAAAGACCCATCAACGCCTGGTTTTTATACAGGGTGAAAGACGGCTTGGATGTGGACAGGGCACCAAAAGACCTCGCTTCCACGTCCAGGACAGGAGGCATCATACATCATTTCATCGTAAGAGGCATCTAGGATTTCCTCCAGCTGCAGGCGCTGACTGATCATTATGATGATGACCTTGTTCAAGAACTGCCAAGACCCCCTTCTACACATTGGCACAGGTTCGTGAAACGTGCGTGCGTTCTCCGTCATAACGGACAAGTATAAGCATAACAACTGTAATGCAACTGTAACAACTGCAACTGTGACTGTAACGTACGTGCAGTGCGCCTGCGCGTGCTACTCGCTGCGTACCACATCCCTTTCAGTCACGAATTATTATTCATTGCCAGCAAATGCGTCAAATTCGCATAACATAATTCGAAGGTACTCAGTATTACATTCCAAGACAGAAAATGAAGGAATGCGTTGTTCTGTGTGACTTTCTGTAAATACTGTTAATTAGTGTGTGACTAATTATCTAGTTATTCTGCCGTCAGCTTCAATACTTACATAAAAAGAATCAACTTTAGGCCGGAAAAGCATGCGCAGTTAGCTTTTTGGTGGTCTTCGTTTCGAGCTAGGGGAGAAAAAAAATACTCTTCACGTTGGTCCTGGAACACGGCATGTCAAACGATCGTCTAACATGGTAGTGTGTCCAGAAAAGTGATCCTCTGCAGCAATACGCAGCATAAGTAAGTTTAGCGACCGCTAGTTGTCCACTCAGGAATACTGCGCGGATATGCACACCGAGTTTCAGGCCATTTGAAGAAACACGCGGCATGTGACACGCCTCCGAAGTTCGCGTTCACAATTGTGGACACCGTGACTGAAGGGTTTAAATCCAAGGAAACTTTCCTGAATGAATCTTAGGTGCGAGTAACGCCTGTCCTGCGCATCTGTGTTCCATCTTTGTCCTGTTCGGATTGACGCTATCCAGTATCGAAGAACTTAAGCAGTGCATATCAGCTCACTGCGCCTGGTGTTGGTAACACCTATGTTGCTGTTGTTATCGTTACGCGACTGTAAACAACTGGTTATATGATACATATGCGACTATTCAACATATGAGTGTGCGTATAGCACTTCCACATTTCTCTAGCGTCATTCCATAACGTTTCGCTCAATGTGAAAAATTATGCCACAGTCACCATACCGCGCATGCTTCGCATATTATCGATTCCCACGGTGCGTGGGATCTGCCGAATTTTTTTTTCGTGCTGGAATTTTATACAGCCTGCGTCAATTAGCACAAAACTTTCTCGATATTATTGTTTGAGCATTATGCACATGTACATTCGTTATAACATCTTCATTTACTTATGCATTGCTTTGTTCCTTGTAATAGGTCTTTTCTGTTTTCTAAACGCGTTTGCTACGAACCGATGTGGCGCTTTTTTCCCCTAAAAGAGCCAAGTCCACTTTAACTGAAATTGAGAAAAAAAGCAGTTTCTTGCAACTGAAAATATGGTCCTGCTTGCTCCAACAATTTTTTGACAGTGTGGAAGCGTCACCAAAATACCTCAAATGTATATTGCGGCTAAAATCAAATCTATATAGCTCACTATCGCCGGTATTCAGGAGCAAAATTTGGATTTGGCTCTTATAGACTGGAACGTTTCATTTGATCTTGAATTACCTCGTAGAAGAAGTCTAAATCGCAGCGAATGAGTGATATATAATAATTTTGTGACAAATTTAACATCCACCTTGTACTAACGTCGGTGCCGTCCTTTGTTGCATGGGCGTAATAGCGATAACCAGACTTGTAGAGCGAGCGGTCCTTCGAGGCAACAGGCATACCATTCTGGACTGTCGGCAGCGTTTTCTTGCACTTGGCATCTATTGAAGGCTTTCAAAAATGCTCTAACTCTTCTTCTTCTTAGCTCATTTCATGCTGCGCTGTTTCGGATCACTTTATCTAATTCACGGAATAGGTCGGTGCCCAATATCTTCATTTCACTTGTCTTCTATTTCAATATACCGCCTTGGAGCGAAAGAAGGACATGATGATGCAGCGGATAACTCGAAAAGAAACACTAAAAGGAGATGTAGGAAAGCCGGCCTCTTACTCTTATAATTTATAGTTTTGCCCTAGAACATCGTATCATTCGGTAACTACCAGCTTGCTCAAGAAAAACTAATTGTGGAACGAAAGCACTGTAGCAAAGTAACTATAGGACACAAAGGAAACGGACTGGATGCAGCCACGTTGGTTGTTTTGGTCACGATTATTGAAGCAGCGCTGGTTTAGTGAGTATGGCTCAGTTTGAAACAGATGTAGGATTTAGCTCAGTTTTGATCCGAAACTACCTCTTTGAGTTCAATTTACAATAAGGAATTGCCCCATTTTTAATACATTTGGTTTAAAAGTGAAAGATACTCAGGTGCGCTTTACGCTCCCGTGAAATTTAGCCCAGTTTTGGCTCCTGGATTTGGCTACTAAAAAAAGAAAGAAACGCCACAGATATATTCTACCGGATGGCGAAAATAGCAAAAAAAGTCAGCGAAAAGCAAAGCCCTTCTTGGGGCCAACTTTTACCAGTATGATTCAGCTTATGCCATATTCATTCACCTCGTCAGTGATACTGTTAAAACATTAGTGAAAACTTGAAAAGCGCGAACGACGAAGACGAAACACATACAACAGGACTTGCGCTTAACTTGCAACTGGCGTTTATTGAAAACGAACATCGTGATATACCCCCGCATCAAGCTCATGCATATGCACTTGTCATCCCAGAAAAGATAGCGTGGGTTTATTTGAAAACATGATATTTGAAAACAAATCTACGGTGTATCAATGTACGTCGAAAGAAAAGCCACTTCATTTCTTTTAACAGCAAAGAGGGGCTGCTGACACACTAACCTACTTTCTTTATCAAGTAAGACTCGACGATTTTGCGTTCTGTTTTCGCGTTGGCGTTCTGTGTTCGACGTACATTGATACACCGTAGATTTGTTTTCAAATATCATGTTTTCAAAATAAACCTACGCTATCTTTTGTGGGATGACAAGTGCATATGCATGAGCTTGATGCGGGGGTATATCACGATGTTCGTTTTCAATAAACGCCAGTTGCAAGTTAAGCGCAAGTCCTGTTGTATGTGTTTCGTCTTCGTCGTTCGCGCTTTTCAAGTTTTCACTAATGATGGACCAACTAGCCCAAACCAAGGTATTGTTAAAACATCTACTGCGAGCGATCAGTCACTGGTAAAAAAGAGGACAGTGCACTTCCACTGCAAAGTGATGCGGGACACAAACTCGAAAAAAAAATAGTTTTGAGGAAGGCGCGTTTAAGTAATGTATGAGGACCATTAATTCACACGACATGTTGAAGTCTGGTTCATAGCCTCAATAGTTATGCTGGAAATGATGTGCAGATAACGAAATCTGTAGCACGTGCACATATTTGCAGCTTTGCCTTATCATGCTAGCTACGTTTAAACATGCGGCTAACAACTGTGACAGTTGTTAGTTCACCCTTGCCCTGTGCACGCCTGTGCGTCAGGGGCGTTCATTTAGGGCGTCCTTCTTTGTGATTCAGCGGCACGCTGTAAGTATCGAGCTGCTTCTGGTTCTTCGTGTGACATTTCAATTTCTTGCTATCGCATTCACTGCTTCGCCCTTGCGGCGAAACTGTGACTTTTTTTATTTCCTACTTTCTCCTACCACAATGAAGGTGACGTGTATAGAAGGGTATTGCCGAAGGAAGATAAATTCTTGTTTTTATGTTAAAAATGCAACCGCACAGAATAACTATTACTTTGGCGTTGGCAAAAACGCTCGTTTCGTGCCGCTAATATTCTAACGCTCTCCTCAGGTAAAACTTTTTGCTTATCATCATGTCCTCCTGCTCTCAGTGGCGACGTAGTAATTAGTATCAAGCGTCGCGCCTGCCAGTTTTCATAGCTTTTCTGTGCGTCAAATACATTTATCTTTATAATGATTCGTTGAGATGGCATGCGCGCACGTGGACCTATCCCAAACGCCCTAAACGAAGCACCGAATGACCATATGAAGCAATTAAAAACATTTGGATATAAACACCACATTCTGAGCCAATAACGTTGTCGCCTTAAACGTGCAAAATTCACCGCTATTAAAGGGGTCATGAACCACTTTTCCAAGTAATGATCTAATGACCTTAGTATCGGAGTTTACTGCCTCCCGAATCGATTGCCGTAAAAATTTCTCGAATCCGTCAAGAATCAGCGGAGCTACGGGGGTTGGCGCACGCTCTCAGCGCTTTCTCTCTTTTCTCGTGGCGACGAGCGCACTGGAAGCTAGACAGGGAGGGACGGGACGGGGTAAGAAGTTACGTCAGCGCGCGTCATGAAACGCGATCGCTCTCCCGCTGTGATTCTCGTGCGTGAGTGCGGCTACCGTGTAAAGTTAGCAGACTGAGGAGTGCGGCGCGGGCAAGTGGCGGACACCCCATGACAAGAAGCGCCATCTCATCCGGCTGTCGGCCAATAAGTATGCTATGTCTTCCGCGACGTCAAACGTGCATGACGCCCCACCCACCGGACGCGAGTGAGAATCGGCCCTCTGTTTGAAAAGAGGGCGCCTGAGGAACGGCAACTTCTGCGCGTCGCTTGTGGCCTTACGCGGCGCGCACGACTGTAATATTTTGCAGAGCAGTTCATAGCCGTGTCAGCTTCCGCAGGTTGTGGTTTTTTCACAAGCCCAATTGGTGTTTCATGACCTCCTTAAGGTAGGTATTACGCCCTACATTAATGGGAGCTAGTCTCATTAATCATAACGCCTGGTAGGAGAAAACAGGTAAAGTTTCGTAAATTGAGAGGCGGGAGAAGGAAGGAAGGGCTCGAAGGAGTGTTACAGCTTAATGACTGAACGCGAATTATATTTATTATTACTGGACCGGCGATGTTTTTTACTCGGGCATTATAGTCTCTTCATCAGCACGCTTTCTTTTAGTCGCGAAGCTCTTTAGCAAATCGCTCCTTGCAAGTCGATCACAGAAAACTATCATCATCTTAACGGGTATGTGCCACTGTGTGGGCTACCTGTGAACCAGTACAGAGAGAAGAAGAGAGAAATAACAGAGAGACAGAAAGAAAGATATCAAGAGAGAGAAAGAGAAACAGGAAACATTTTGCCGAAAAAGTTGTTCATGAGGCAGAGTCGAGCCAATGTACTCTCGATCCGAAGGCGAGCGTCTAACAACTCGGCTATCAAGGGCAACGCTAGCAGATCATAGCAGGGGTGGGAGAGGGAAGTGTGCGTGAGGAGGAGAGATGGGATGATGAGGAGAGGAAAAGAGGAGGGGGAGAGGGTAAGGCGTTGCACAGAAAGAGTGAGAAGATAGAAATAGAGAGAAGGAAATAACAGAGAGAGCATCAACGAAAGAGAGGAAAGAAGTATAGAGAGCGAAAGAAGATAGAAAGAAAGATGAAGCAATCATCGCATTGTCTAGCGACCAGATACCGCACCAGCTGGCCAACCGCGCATGCGAAGTAGCTAGGCCACGCCCACCAACGAAGACATCGCGCGCAACCTCCGCTCTACAGCGCATAGCCTGGCTGCGTACTCCCGAGGAGGAAGCCGCGCATCTGGAAGCTAGATGTGTCGGTAGACAGGAAGTACGAGCGGCGACAGGTCCGTGCTTCGCAGTGCCAAGCTTTGCGCTACTTAGTGCAAACTGTCCGCATTCTTTTTCATTAGCGCCATCGTGTCTAACAATTCATATTTTATCTCATAATATACGGGAAACTAAAGACAAGCAAAGTGTAAGTAACGCTGAGCTGTAGTTGGTGTTCTTGTAGCCACCGTTCTTGAAACGCATGCCTGAACAGGATAAGTTCTTTCTGAGAAGAGCACAGATTTAAAATTAGTACCTATTAATAATGCTTCCACTGCCATAACGACGAAAATAGTTCTGATAATTATACATAAATACCTTTGTACGGCGTTTCTAACTTATCCGAACCAAAAAGTACAACGGGTATACGGAACGCGGCGACCACGCCACGAATGGAATGCTTCTCGAGTGTCTCCGCAGTGGAAAACAAGACGCTCTGTAGGAGCTATGCCTAAGCTAAATTCAGTTAACGCTCCTACGAACACACGTAAGATGGATAGAGTTCAGAGTAAGGCTGTACGGTTTATTTTTAACAGTTACGGTCCATCATCTATTACTCAGTTACTTCGCCAAGCAGACTTAAAAAGCATTACAGTTAGAAATAAATCGCTCGCTTCAAGTTCATGTTTAAAATTGTCAAGGGTAAGTTACAGAGCCGAACGTGTGACTATATTTCGTTTTCCAGCGGTTATTCTACAAGGCTACGACATCTATACTCATTAGGCCATTTAAATGCAAGAACAATGTTTTATATATCTTTTTCCCCGAACTATAACGGAATGGAATGAACTCGATAAAGACAGTAGTAACGGTAGTTGAATGTAATACATTTCAGGCTCTCCTTCAACTGTAACCCTGATGTATTTTGTGTTACGAAAGGCTTGCTGCATTTTTTTTCTTCACAATGTAAATTTTGACATTTCAGGTTGATATAGTCAGTTGAATTTTGTATGGTCTGTATTTGTTGTATTTGTTAAGAAACTTGTTATATGTCTTGTACCACCCTGCTAGAGCCCCTATCATTGGGTTAGCAGTATAGGAAATAAATAAATAAATAAAATAAATAAATAATAAATAAATAAATAAATAAATAAATACATAAATAATGGTTGCGGCGCCAGTGTAGGCATCAGTAATGCTGATAATCCTTTGAAGAAAAGGTTCAGTTTGCTATGTTGTGCGTCTTGAACATGCGGGCGCGATGTGCCTGTTCCATCCGGCGAGTGCCCAGCGCCATGCTGCACGCAACTACCATGTTCTGGAGCCAAAGAAGTCGGTCGATAAGAGAAGCAGCGAGTCATCCATCCTACTCGATCCTCACTTGCGACGCCGATAGGTCAAAGACGTCGAAAGCGACACAACTGGTAGCAACTTCCCGAGCGCCTAAGCGCGAGCACGAAAGAGATGCGAAACGTATAGGAGCCAACAGAGATCGAGAAGTCGGAACTTGGCCGAGGTCGTTTCGAAAGATGCTGAAATAAGAAACAAAAAAACCTGCATTCGCGTACCACTGCACACCCAAGAATAGAAGTGACAGTGCCAGGCAACGGCGTCTCTGAAGGTGTCTTAGGACAAAAGACAATTTAAACAAAAGGATCTTCCGAGAGAAAAAAGGAGTTTAACAAGAAAACACAAAGACAGGAAACAGTGGTGGAAGCCCGCAGAGAGATACCTCAAGCCTTTGGAAACACCACGAAGTCGGCGGGGATCTTGAAATCGCAACTTTGACAAATGGCGGGATACCGCTTTGCCTTATAGAAATCTCTCTTCGGAATACTTTGCGGGCACGCGTGAAAGTGATGTGTGCTTTGTGATTCGCTTTTTTTTTTCAGTCAGCTTCGGAAACTTTGTTTTTTGCACCGACTGTCCTATGATTTTTGCTGTGCAAACATAGACAGCCGTCCTGTCTCGGTGTCCGCAATGCACAGGCTGCCCGTTTGTCACGCCATCTATCATGGCTGTCCTGCAGCGTTTCTTCAATCCCGGTGCGGTGGCGAACAGGGTTGACGGAGTCTTAGAGCTCTTTGAGGCAAATAGGGCACGTTGGCATCACACGGCACTTGCTCTACAGTCCGGCCACCCACGGACACTTCTTGAAGTTCAGGAATAATAAAACACCACGCAATGTTAGACATATTTTAGCTATAAACGGAGGCGATCTTTGTTTATGACACAATTCTTATTCAGATAAAAAAAAATCCCCAAATGTCAGTTTTCTAGCACTTTCCGAAAGTAAGGTGGTAGTGAACGTTTCATGCAGCTTCTAGAACCTCGTGTTCCTTATTTAATAACAAACGGACTAGAGGACCATAGCAATTTGTTGTCTGTAGGTTAGGGTTCTTTCTGTTGACGTTCTTTTTTCCTATGTATAATGTGGCAGTAGCTGCTAAATTTAGTTTGGTATAACTGTATGACACAAAGCTATTAAATAAGGGAACTGCACAGGCGCTCGATTTGGCAATAATTAATATCTCCCAATACATTCAGACATACGATTGGGTTAATAAAATGCCGACAGACTGATGAAGGTAGCGTTTGTATATTTCACCGCAAGACAGGTGTTACCCTGTGAATGCCAATCAAGGTAATAGGGATACGACCATTCATTTTAAATGTGGAGAATTTCTTAGCGAATCTTTGGCATTTAGAGCTTCTATCCTATCTAATCTATCTATCTTATCTATCTATCAGCTATCTATCTATCTATCTACTCTACTATCTACTATCGATCTATCTATCTATCTATCTATTATCTATCTATCTATCTATCTATCTACGATCTATCTATCTATCTATTTCTCTTAACGCTCTCGGCATTTAAAGTACAAACACCGGGCTGCGTTGACCGGAAAGAATGGAAAGAATAAAAAATTGGGGGACGCTAAGCTTCGCCTTAAGAGCTGAACGCGATAGCGATATTCTGTTCCTACTGCGCAGTTCGAACACTACGAGGGTTTAACAGAATGCGCCCACTAAGGCGTGTGCCTTATGTAATGGGTAGCATGCTTTAAAACCAGGAGCAATTATGCGCGAGAAACTTCTTCGAAGTTGCGATGCACCCACTACGTGGTCTTAAGGGAATACGCGCACTAATGTGTGCGCCTTTTGTAATGGGTGGCTGTCTTTAAACCACGAAGTCGTTATGATATTGGCATGGTGTGACGCCCTATGGCAATGTACACTTGTACTACGCAATACTACTGCGATATTACATCTCGTACTGTGACACCTGTATACAGGACGCGTATTTTGGGAAGCGTGGAAGTTACTTTCAGTGCAGCTCCAAGCAGAGGCGTGGCTGTGTGGTAGAACACCTGCTTGCCACGCAGACGGCCTGGGTTCGATTCTCATTCGGACCCAACATTTTATTATTTATTTTATTTGCAGCTTTTTCGGATTTTTCGGTCACGGACATGATGATGATTTTTCGCTCACAACCAACGGCCCCGACGCCGACAGCGCAATTTCTGCGATACGAGCTCTTTAACGCTATCGCGTTAAAATTAGGATCCCAGCAAGAATCTAACCCAAGCTTCTGCGTGACAGTCAGGTATTTTACCACAGAGCCACGCCAGGTCTATAAACTGGTTTCGAAAAACAGCCTATGCAGGCGTAATATCGGTGCAACGTCAATTGTGTTGTGGTGCTGGTTATCTAACTTTACAAGAAAGGAATAAACACCACTATGTACTTATACGATACAGGCGTCATACCAGATTATGTCTGTGGTCACAGTGTTTGGCTCCGCTTTATAGCAGTCTAATAAACATCACATTTGTATTACTATGATTCGGCAAGTTATATTGAAGCATTTCTCGACCCCGGAGGAATACATTAACGAAATTTCGCATGATATTAACATAACTGCACGATAAAGTACACTTATTTCGATAATACTGACGTGTGTAATCTAACGTTCCGCTGACGTTACGTCTCACCATAAGTACCCTTTAACGCTAGTCTTGTCGACGTGCTTGGTAAGCCCACGATGTGCAGACAGCTACTAAACTTATAAAAACACGTCGATCCACCTCGTAACGCTTGATTCAAGCCTAAAATACATTTTAGAGTACTCGCTGACTGCTTCGCATGAACTGGTTCCAACAACGCATGGAATCTGCCGAATTTTACCTTAAACTATTTGCACGTTAGGCCTCGTCTTGTACAGTATGCATTTAGTCAGGAATCACCTGACCATGAACAAACTGTGTGGCCCGAGGTACAGAAAGGAAGGAAATAATGCTTTCGTGGTAGCCAGCAAATAGCCTCGTCTTCTTTTTCCGCGTCTACTACCTGAAATGCTAAACACGGGCATACACGAGAGACGAGCGAGGCCTAATTAGACAACCACATATTAACCCCTTTTTCCCGCTTGTCCTCTATACAAACCGCGCTTGCATTCGTCGCTCGTTGCCTCTAATCTGAATAAACAACGACCGCTTGTGGCCCGGACAACAACGCCTCACCGCGATAGCACACCTGCTCTCATTTTGTGGGACAAAAGGGCACCCAGTGAATTGCCTCGAATGAACGAGCACCGCTTTTCAGGAACGCGCGAAAGTCGAGTGACATGTTTGTAAGGGCGCGCGACGGGAAATTGCGCTGTCTACTGATTTTCCGCAAAGATATGCACTGTTGGAGTGGACAGGCTAAGTGGAGAGCATGGTGCACGTTCATGTTTCTACGCTACGCATTAGTAAAGGTAAAATGCAATTGAAGTTTCCGGATCTAAGACAGAACTGTATGAAACCTTATTGCAGCATGAATCTTAAAGTCAGCAATTAAAATACTGCAGTAATACTAGACAAATTGTTGTACGCGGAGTGGGAAAGAAGGACACGTTGTACCTGTGGTGCCCGGGTATCTAAGTACCTCAACATTAAGAAGCTCCACTTTATTATGTAATTATTTAATGGATATACATATTGTTGCGCATATGAACGAGGACAACGAAGACCACAGTGAAATTCACAATTGACAATGTGCTTACCTTCGGTGCTTCAACTCTGGGCTTCAGCCACAGAAATGCGTTTGATGCCGTGTGTAGCTACCTTCAAGAAACAAAACGAATACGGCTTTAAATTTCCGCTTGTATAAGTATTATTATAACAAAAAAAAGTTTTGATATTATTTTCATTATTATTGTGCTTCTTCTTATTATTTTTATTCTAATTCCTATTCGGAACAATGATTAAAGTGTCTGATCTGTATGTTTAAAAACTATTATTGCACTCTTTCATTGATGCGTACGTGTTTTTTTTGTATATGCATTGCTACTATTTATTTATTTATTCTTTTTATTGGCGTCAGCATTCAATACTGAAAATATTTAAAAAAAAATTTTTTGTAAGACAACTTCTTGGCCAATCCCCCTGAGTGGGTATGAGCCATGCAGTAGAGGACACTACTACTACTACTACTACGTGCTTGCCGCTCCAGGTCAGAAAAAGAAAGAGGACGAGGTGAAAATCACCAACTAGTCGGCCGCTCCTGAGCTCACCCTCACGACGTAATAAACCCCTTGAAACCTTGACGGTCTCCTTTAAGCGTAACAGAGTGGTGGAGGGGCTGGGTACGCTTTTACAACGACGGAACCATCACTGCTGCAGCTTCGTCGAAGCCGTCGACTTGCCGGCCTCCCACCATCTGCCGCGACAGTCTTCGACATGCCCGAAGAAGGAGACGCTCCCAGGACAGCACCTTGCGGCCCACTCCAATACTATCGAGTCCCACCACCCTTCGGAGGAAAAGCGGGAGAAGATGTCGACGCGTGGCTCACCAAGTACAAGCGAGTGAGCAAGTCCAACGGGTGGGATTCAGCCGCTCAACTAACTAACGTGGTGTTCTCCCTGACTGGCACCGCACTCGTGTGGTACGAGAACCATGAGGACACGCTTACAACGTGGGACCTCTTCGTTGGGGAGCTCAAGGCGTGTTTCGGGGACTCAGTCGCTAAAAGAAGTGCGCTGATCAAACACTGTCGCAACGGTCGCAGCTCCCAGGTGAGACGTGCACCACATACATAGAAGAAGTGTTAAGGCTGTGCAAGGTGGTCTGTGCTACCATGTCGGAAGAGGACAAAGTTGGGCATCTGCTCAAAGGGATTGCTGAGGACGTGTATAATTTTCTAATTGGAAAAGAAAGCCTCAGTTCTGTGTCCGACGTCATTCGGCATTGCAGAACGTTTGAAACGCTCACGATGCGTCGGATTACGCCAAAGTTTGGTCGGCTGGCTAACGTTACAACTGTTGCCAGTGTGGACACGAGTCCTTGCCTCGACCTCACTTCGACCATTCGACAGATTGTCTGCGAGGAACTTTCCCGCCAAGAAATGTGGCGTTCAACAGCTGACCATCATGAGTTGTACACGCCAAGTGAGGCTCTTACTGCGCCTCTTTCGACCTCTTGGCAACCGACGATGAGCGCAGCGACTGTAGAATATAGCCCAGCCCCACAGTCAAGGAGGACAACACGGTTTCCAGCTTCGCAATATGACCGACGCGCTCAGCGCACGCCCCTAGAAGCCCGACGTATCGCTATGACATACCCGACGAGTCTAGTCGCTATACCGAAGCAAATGGTGGCGCTCGATTCATTGAAGAGCAACCTAGGTTTCGACCCCTGCCGGTATGCTACTCCTGCGGTGTTCCGGGTCATATATCGCGGTTCTGCAACCGTCGTGTGGCTCCTCGGTATGACCAACCATAAGAATTTTCACGACCCTCCGCACGGCGTCACGGTGTCCCGCGGCCAGCACACACATCCCACCTGGCGACAATTATTGGTCAAGCAGCTTCCGCAACCAGTCCCCGGCATCTGACAGGAGTTTGAAGCCTCCACCGCGACCTCGCGCTCATCGTTCTCCCTCACCGCTGCGTCGCAAAGCATCCCCTTCGCCACCGGAAAACTAGCTCGCGTGGCCGATGGGGGTGAGGTCGCTGGAGATGTGCTACTGACAGAAATACCTCCTGTGGTGATGCTTAAAAACAAAGTGCATGTTTTTGTTGATGATGTGCCTGTGATGGCTTTGGTGGACACAGGGGCGACAATTTCTGTGATGGGTGCGTCCTTTAAAGACGTGTTAGGGCGAAAGGTTGTTTTTAGGTGGGACGACACTTAAAGTGTCGTCAGTTAGTTAATGGAGAGCCGTTGCGTCCTATTGGTGTGTGAAGCGGTGATGTGTCTTTGGGATCTTTGGGAGGCCATATTATTACGACAGAGTTTGCGGTTATTCCTCGATCGACTCATGACGTCATTCTGGGCATGGACTTTCTGCGGGAGTGTTGTAGACTGCCGCACAGGAAAAGTATTTGTGAGTGGTCGGATGCCGTCAGGACTCGTGGAAACCCCTCTGGATGACGACGAAACTGTATTGTGTGTCTGTGGGGACACTCTCACATCTGCGTCATCTACCGTACGTGTGCCTGTTGTCTGTCGCGGCGCCTGTTCCGACAGCTTCGATGCAAGCGTAGAACCGATGCAGATTAACTGTGCGAAGAAGAATGTGTTGGTTCTCCATTGTGTGGTGTCCATCAATGGCGGACGCACTGGCCTATGGGCTTCAAACTGCTCTTCAGAGCCCGTGATACCACCGGACGGTTTGAAATTAGCCTTAGTCAGCAGAGAACACGCGTCCTTATCGGTGGCCGAACTTACAGACGCGCCGGAAGAACCTGGTTGTCACAGTTCGGACAGGGCACTTATGTCAATGATAACAAGTCACTTAGCACAACGGATTGTGACGCCGATGACCTTGACCACCTTGTAGCTTCGTTTCGGCTAATTTTCCAGACTTCCACAGCTTCGAAGTAGAACAGCGAAAGGACGCCAAACTAGCGCCGCTCTTCGCCGCTGCATCCGCCTCTACTACAGCACGCCATTTCTGTGTGCGTGATGGACTGCTATCTAAGAAGAACCTTTCCAGCAGTGGCGCACGTTTTCTGCTGGTGGTGCCGGAGAGCCTTCAAACATCGATTATGACTGCTATGCACGACGACCCTACGTCTGGACATTTAGGTTCTGCGCGGACGCTTCATCGGACTAAGGAACGCTTTTATTGGCCTGGTATGCAAAAGTCCATTGAGACGCATGTGGCCAGCTGCATGCAGTGCCAGCGCCACAAGCGTCCATCTACTGCTCCAGCTGGTCTTCTGCAGCCGATGCCAACTCCAAGCGCACCTTTCCAGCAAGTAGGCATTGACTTCCTGGACCCATTTCCTAAATCAGCACACGGCAACCGATGGATAATTGTTTGCGTCGACTACCTCACATGCTACTGCGAGACGGCGGCCGTTCCCTCCGCAACCGCCAGTGACGTATCATTGTTCTTGCTACAACACGTCATCCTTCGGCATGGCCCTCCTCGCGTGATCATCAGGGACCGTAGACGACAATTCACAGCGCATGTCGTGGAGGAGCTCCTTCGTCTGTGCGAATCCCGCTTGCGTCACTCGACCCCCTACCATCCACAAACGAATGGGCTTACGGAGCGTACCAACCGGACAATTGTTAACATGTCTCCATGTATGTTTCATCCGACCACAAGAACTGGGATGACGTACTGCCTTTCATTACGTACGCATTCAACACCGCGAAGCACGAGCATACAGGCTATAGCCCTTTCTTCTTGCTGTACGCACGTTCGCCCCGGCACACAATCGACAGTCTTCCCTTTCAGTGATCACGAAAACGTCACTGTCGCCGAGACCCTCTGCCTTGCCGAAGAGGCGCGTCGCATAGCTCGGTTACGTACCTTGGCATTGCAGGACAGAGCGAAAGCACGCTACGACATTCACCACCGACCTGTAACCTAGGGCCGTGGTGATTTAGTGTGATTGTGGACTCCTACACGAAAGCGCGGTTTGTGCCGAAAGTCTATGGCCACTTACAATGCACCATTTGTTATAGTCAACAGACTCCAGAGGTCACCTACACAATAGCTCGCCTCACTGCGAGTGGTCGAAGGTCTGCCAAGACACAAGTTGTCCGTGTCGCCCGCCTGAAATTATTCACGCCGAGACAAATCGACTGACTCGTCCGGCGGCCTTCGTCTAAGAGGAGAGGAATGTTGCGCATATGGACGAGGACAACGAAGACTACAGTGAACGTGCTTGCCGCTCCAGGTCAGAAAGAGAGAAGAGGACGAGGTGAAAACCACCAACTAGTCGGCCGCTCCTGAGCTCACCCTCACGACGTAATAAACAGCCCCTTTCAACCTTGACGGTCTCCTTTAAGCGTAACAATATATTATAAAAAGCTGTATGTGCTTTATTTCTGTCTCGAGGCCTTTTCCCGTCTCTTTTCTCTGGCGTGGTAGCACAGCCGTCGCAAAAAAGTGAACGCGAATTATAAAAGTGTTCAGCTCTTGCCCTGAAAACTTCGCCCTTGGCTCGAAGTTTGTTTCATGTATCTAGGATGAGCCAGCCTTAAGTGCGTCCTACGCAAAACATTGAGCCGTCCCAGATTGCGGCTTCGAGAATTTTCTGCCACGTCTTTCCGGGCTAGCCATCAATCATGGTCGTCGAAGAAAGCGCTTTACTTTACTCCAGATTATTCTGTAATTTGCGGCTATTCTTTTTCTCTTTGAATGTGAACGTGTATGAACTTTTGGTAACAAATAATGCCGCCATATTTGACCTGAATTTCTTGGACGCTTCTCTATTGAGGTTCTTGTGTGCTAATTTCGCTAATATAGCCTTGTAGCTGCTATGTCAAAGTGAATATTAGGATTCTGGGGTTGTTTCAGTAACACAAACAACTTGCCTTCCATTGCTTAACATCCACATGCACTTGCGATGCGTCTCGATGGATTACTTGATGCGTTTCTAGGTAAGCACCTGAAAGCTAATGTGTGACTTGCCGAAGCTGAAGACCTGATAGAGTTTGCGTTATTTTTAAGCAGTGAATTTGCTTCATCGCTCTGACTTTTGCACAGCACTTAATTCACACCAGTTACAGACTGGAAAGTTTCAAATTTCTTTCTGCCTGGTTGTCATACTGACGCACAATACATGTAAACAGATCTCGACGAAAAAGAAACAAAATATATCGTTCATGTAGCAAGAATAAAACAAGTGTCCAAAGGGAATCTCAGGAGAAGCTGACTTGACTTCAGACTGCCATGTTCTGGTGGAGACGTTAGTGCTAAGAAAAAAATTAAGACATGGATATAACTGTTTAAAGAAAAAAAAGACACCTACATGGCAACAGAAACTGTAGAGAATACAGCTCACTGGCGGTGATTTGAAATGACTCTCTGAGGGCCTTCGACAATTCTTTTACGACCTCCCGTGAAGGCCGTTGGCTGGCTGGGATGAAATCACCATGTTATTTTAAAGCCAGAGCTACATGCGCACGAATACGCTTTCGTTTGAAAATACAGCATTCGCATGTTGGCGCGGCTGTTTCGCAAAGGAGCAAGGGTCAACACCAACGCTCACCTCTCGTCGGCGCCACGTTCACGCGTGGTTGTGTAGAGATTCGTTAGATTGCGCAACTATTGACGGTTATTTTGAATCCATCTGCCAGCGTGAGAGCCACTTTTTTTATCACTTGGCTTTCTGGCACGCTTACGAATATCCGTAGCGAACATGATCAAAAGTGAAATGTTGTGTCAGAAAATAATGTGCTCCCAATGCCTTTGAAGCATGAACTCCAGTCGACCATTTTAATTCTGCTTGCTTGAAATGAGAGCGCTTAACGTATACAAGGGCGTAAAGAAATAACACACGGACAGGCGCCTGTTTGTGTGTTGTTTCTTTACGTCCTTGTCTACGTTAAGCGCTCGCATTTCAAGCAAGCAGAATGAATAACCAACTAGCCCAATCAGCTGATAGCCGGCACGAGTTTGTGAAGGCAAACCAAGTTTTTGCATACAGATTCTTATATGCTGATTTGAGGGCATGCGAGGTCAAAGTTTAGCAGTGATCCATGCAATCTCAGTGCGTGAAGAACCCTGTAATGTGATTTTAAATGCGAAGCATTTCTTAGCCAACTTCTGCGACTTTGAGCGTATCTATCTGTCTATGTATCTATCTATCTATCTAGCCGCGTACGACTTTGTGCTCTCCTGGCCGTTTCGTTAATCGGATATATACAGAAATTGGTGTGGCATAATATGACCTTATTACGAACGTAAATGACAGCTCACAACATAAAAATCATGACATGCATGTCACGAATAGTATGATTTACATTCCACGGCCTTGGGGCTTTTGCGGCCGTTCCGTTAATTTCATATACCAAAACTGGTATGGCGTGGTAAAGTTGATGACGAATGTAATGACAGGTCCTAACGTGCAAATCATGACGTGCATGTCATGTGCAGCATGATTTACATGACATGGTCTCGGGGCGGTCGCGGCCGTTTAAATGAATGGATGTATAGAAAAGTGGTATGACGAGACATTTCTGTATGACAACATAAATGCACGTGGTAACATGAAAATCATGACATGCATGTCATGTACGCCATGATTTACATGCCACGCTCATGGCGCACTCGTGGACGTTTCGCTAGATTGATACACCAAAATTGGTATTGTGCGATGTGACTGTATGAAGAACATGAATAACAGGTGGTAACAATGCATGTCATGTATGTCATGATTTACATGCCACGTTCATGGTGCATTCGCGGCTTTTTCGCTTGCTTGATATACACCAAATTGGTATTTGCAGTACCACTGTATGACGAATGTAAATGAGAGGTGATAACATCAAAATCATGACATTGAAGTCAAGTACGACATGATTTACATGCCACGCGCATGATGCATTCGCGGCCGCTTCGCTAGCTTGATATACACCAAAACTGGTATTGCGTGACGCCACTGTATGACGAACGTAAACGAGGTGGTAACAGAAACTCATGATATGCATAACAAGCACGACATGATTTACATGCCATGCTCACGGCACACTCGTGGCCGTTTCGCTTGCACGATATACACCAAAACTGGTATTGCGTCACGCGACTATATGCGGAAGTAAATGAGAGGTGGTAACATGAAAATGATGACATGCAAGTCATGTACGACATGATTTACATGCCACGCTCATGCTGCGCTCACGGCCGTTTCGCTCACTTTATATTCACCAAAATTGGTATTGCGTGACGTGACTGTAGGACAAACAGAAATGACAGGTGGTACCTTGAAAATCATGATGTGCATATCATTTACGGCATGATTTACATGTCACGCTCATTGTCCGATCGCAGCCGTTTCGCTCGCTTATACATCAAAATTGGTATTGCTCGACGCGACTGTATGACGAACATAAATGACAGGTCTTAACATGCGAATCATGATATGCATGTCATCTACGATATGAGAGACATGACACTGTCACGGCATGCTTCCGGCCGTTTTGTTACTGGATATATACCAAAATTGGTATGGCATGACACCAGTGCGTGATGAACATAAATTCAGGTCATGCATTGTATATACCGAAATATACGTTTCATTGGCATGGTATATAACAGATTGGGCATGCATGCATGCATGGCGATATATGGTGAACTAGATGCCATGTCATGAATGATTTCATTTGGCTCAAAGACAACAAGGCGATGCATGCAGCTCTTTGCTGGCTGCCTCGCATTACGTCGATTCCCACGGTGCGTGGGATCTGCCGGAGTTTTGATGAAAAGATTCTCAACAAGAAATTCGAATTAAAGAGAACGTGAACTGTTAGTGACGATTTATCATAATGTTTCAATAATTTCGGCACTCACGTTATGTATAACTTGGCAAATACCATAGCATAGAGACATTTTGCATGGTTGTTAAAATTCTCATAAAAATCGCTAAGAAAAAGAAATTGCATCCTGTACAGGAGAACAAGACAGCCAAAGAAAAACTTTGGCGCAGTACAAACAACTTTAATGTTTCTCTTAATCCTGCAGCTTACCCTAGACTCTGCCTCTTGAAGCCAGGACATACAATGCAACTCGGTGCCGCTAACATCAAGCGATTTACAAAACAAAAGCAGTAGCCTATACAATGGTTTACTGCTTAGTTTTAATGAATGCTACTCAACGTGACTGGAAAATAACGAGGCCCACCACGAGCCCCAACCATAACTGCAAGGGGGATGAACATGCGGGCGCGTGATTTATTCTTCTCTGCGGATCTTAGCGAAGTTTAGCTCAAGTTATATAGCGAACAGTAAACTGACCAGACGTGCTTTAAGTTCGAGTTCTAAAAGCGCGTAGTTTCGTGAGCTGCTAAAGCACGTGGATGAGAATGGAAGCTGCTCCGCTCCCGTCCTGTTGACGGCATAAAACGCCTCCGCGAAGCGTGTTTTACGATGCATCTTAAGCTCGCCCGGCATGATTACCAGAACGTGTTCGCCAAGTTAAGTAAAGACGTTCGTCCCGTTCAGCCCTAACAACGACTTTGTCGGAGCGTGAGCGCAGCGTCACGCACTACTGTAACTCGTGTAAATGTGTATCACCTGCATGCGAAATACAACAAGGCCCGACTGAGAGTTCTTTCCGCCAGTGCTCGAGCGTGGTTTCGAGGATGTTTTACGGCGGCCTTCCTCCTTTAGAGCGCGTGCTGTTTTATTCGTTTCGCCGAGTCATTTAAATATCGCCCGACGTGCGTAGCAGACAGCTGCAGCATGAAGGACTTTCGAAGGTTGGAGTTAGTGTCTCTCTTACGACGGCAAAACCGTACAAAAGTTGATTTACACCTTAAGAACAAAGATACTAAGGCGTGAGGACTGGTGAAATAGAACTTTTAACGTCACGCATCTAGGTTTACATTCCATGCTCGAAATTAGCATGAGACATAGTTTACAGCCTTCTTTAGTCTCTGGGCAAGTCGGTCGCGGAACAGAAACTTTGTCACAGCCACCGCGCCACTGGCAGAGACAAGAAAAATATAATAATATCCTGGGTTTTATGTGCGAACACCACGATATGAATGAGACACGCCGCAGTGGACGGCTCCGGAAATTTCCACCCTCAGGTGTTCTTTAACGTGCACTGACATCGCAGACTACACAGGCCCCTAGCATTTCGCCTTCATCGAAATGCGACCGCAGCGGACGGGATCGAACCCATGATTTTCGGGTCAGCAGAAGAGCATCGTAATGACTGTGCCATCGAGGCGGACCGTCGGAGACAAGAAGCGCATTGTCCTAATTAACGAATAGATTTTCAACTGCCCTTTTTTTAAAAGCAAAATTCTTGGATTTCGTGTGTTGAAACCACATTATTATTATGACGCACTCTTTAGTGGCGGACTCCAGGTTAATTTAGGCCTCCTACGGTTGTTTAACGTGCACCTAGATCTATCTACACGGGTGCTTAGAATAACAGAGAGCAGAGTTAGTTGGTAAGTATTGGTCGTAAGTATTCATAGTAAGTATTCAGAATTTAAAATCTACACGGGTGCATTTGCCACTGCGGTCACACAGTGGTTATGGTGCTCGGTTGCTGAACCGAAAATCGCGCCTTCGGTCCCGACCGTGATGGCCGCATTTCGACAGAGGCCAGATGCTAGAAGCCTGTGGACTTAGATGTAGGTGCACGTTAAAGATGCCCAGGTAGTCGAAATTTCCGGAGACCTCCACTACGGCGTGCCTTATCATCCCGCGGTGTTGGCACGTGAAACCACAACACTCGTTATTATTACGGGCGCATTTTTTTTTTGCTTTCACCCGATCCAAATGTTGCCACTTTGGTCGCGAATCGAGCCGCCGCCTCCGAGCTTATTCGCGCAAAGCATTAGCCACTAAGCAGTGAAGGCGGACTTACCCCTTGAAACGAGCCTACTGCATCACCTAGTGCAATGTTTGTAGCACTCATTCACGTAGTGACTATATTATATCGCTGGAAATATTTTCTTTAAATGTTAAGATTGCTTGTCTTCCTCCTGATAGTAAAATGTACCTACACGATAGAGTCGTCTCTTGTTTTAACTACATGCAATGAACCAGGATATAATAACAAATACAGCAAAGAGAAACGCTTGAAAAATGGGCTGTTGCAGATATCTTTTTCGTCAATAGCCACTTAGCAGACATTATACAACTTTTATTTGCGAGACACCTTCATTGTAAACCTGGATCTCTCATTTATACCTCAGCGTACGATACCACAAAACTAAATATCAGATCGTATAAAAGGCCTACAAAATGCACGCAGCGCTAAACCAACTGCATTTGACGTGAAGCTAGCTAGCAACCGCAACAGTCACATTTGTCTCCTCTTACCACTGCAGCATCACGTTTATATCTAGTTCCTTTAGCGGCGAAGCTGTTTAAGAGAAAGAGAAAGACAGGGATGAAAGAGAAGAAAAATAGCAAGAGCGAGAAAGAGAAAGAAATAGAGAGAGAAGAAATAAATAGAAATCAACAAATTAAAAGGACAGAAAAACAGAGAGAATAGAGAAGAAAAAAACAGAGGAAGAAAGCAAGGTGAAATTCGCATAATTTAGAAAAATAGCAAAAGCAAGGACTACATAAATGCCATTAACACCGCTGTCTCTTTAGCATTGTGCCTGCAGTGCGAGCTACGCAAATTGTTTTTATTTTTGTGTTTTTCTTTACTGGGGAGGGGGGGGGGTGAGGGATATCCTACAAACATTTCGGTCTTCTTTCTTATGCTTCCGTGCTTAGCTTTGATGTCAAAACACAGTCGAGCCGCCCACTGCTCAATGGTGTTGCTGGTTCTGCCGCATGGAATTGCTCGGTAAACACTCCGGCGAAATTGGGGCCACCTTGTTCGATTGACTGGCCAGAACTGCCATTGGGGCACGCAACCGTAACAGTCGTGGTACCTCTTGCTTTATTACAGCGAAAGCTGTCATAAGATCATTTCACCGGCCGTTTTTGGCGCCGTAGTTGTCCGCCGCCGCCGCCGCTGCCGCCGCCGCCGCCGCCGCC
>NW_023614528.1:0-59999 GCF_013339695.2 Rhipicephalus sanguineus
TTTCTGACGCTATCTTTTAACCCCAGCGTAACCTTTCAGTGAAAGAGAAATGGTGATGTGAAGGGCGGTATGTATGCGGCAGTATATGACGAGAAAAAGGTCAAATGAGAGTACAATTATGGATTTTTGCAGATTTGGGAACAGGCTACACTTCATTTCAACAATACACAGGAAAATTGAAAATACCAGAACTGCAAACTATGCTAAGAAAGCTGAACAGACAAAAATTTTTTTCCTCCGAACCGGCCGTAGTCATGCGGGCCTTTGTTTCACACCGCGTCGAGAACCTGCATCGGCAGGACGGTGGCATGATATGCACTAGGCCCTATTCTTGTATTTATTAATAATCATTGTACTTACAGCGCTTATATTTCCACTATTCTTCTATGAGGTGCTTGCGCTCAAAACTTGTATTTCGTTTTTTTAATATTTAGCCTTTTGCAGAGTAGCAATGATGTTTTGATGAATCTTTCTTCTTTTTGATGCATTTTCTTGTTTGATAATTTTCTATTATTAGAAATAAAAGCGTTGTTTGAAATTAATACTGTTGGAAAGACCATTCCTTCTTCTAAACATTTGATACCCTACACTTTAGCATCAATTATAATTCTTGTTCAGGGAAAAAATATTTCCTAGACTAGCCAAAAACACCTAATTTTTTCTCGCGGCATCAACGAAAGTGTTAATCACATCTGCGGGCCGCAGTACTCTGATGTTCATGTGCAGAAAGCGAAGTAAGATAGGACAAGGGCTCCTTTCCGGTCCACGGTGCATAACACATCTGTTCACTGCCGCACGGTGGGTCTAGTGTTACTGGCGCATTCAGTACTGCTGCTCCCGAGTGGCGGATTCGAATCCGCCTTCGACGCGGCTGCAATTTCTCAGATATTCGAGGCTACTTTGAATCTTGAAGTGCGCGTGCTACTCCAGATGTAGTAGACCGTTAAAGCACCCCAGGGGTCGAAATATTAGCCGGAGCCCTCCACTTGTACAGCGTCCTGCACTGAAGCAAATCAATGGTTTTGGGACGTGTAAACCCCGATATTACTTTGTATCTGGTTTCTTATTAACGATACGCGGCTGAAAGTATATTTTCACGAGTACAATCGCATATCGTTGACATTTAAAAAATACTTTACTAGCCATCCATTCACACTATTCATGGCGTCGCTCGCCGGCCCCTGAGAACATTAAATCAAAACGTATGCCAACTTTCTTGTCGCATACTAATTTTCCATGTTTTCTGGTGATACGAATTTCGGATGATACGATTTTTGGTAACCCCGCGAGATCGTATCACCGAGGTGTTACTGTATTGCTGTTAAGTTAATGACATTTCTTGAGTTCATAATTACATTATTTAGCATACTTAGAATTTATTGCATTTAACTGCCGGGGATCTAATTTGGAACTGTATATTGATTGCATGCAGTGATAAGATTAACATTCGAATCCTACAATTTAACTGTTCTTAAAGGAGCACTGACATCAAATTTACGCATGTAAAAATTTTGTATCCACGAGTAGTTATAGACCTACTAGTAGCGATTTGCGACTCAAAATGAAGCTGAGGGACAAATAACTATCTGTTTTTATTGATTAATACGACCAGCATCTAGCACGATTCATATGGGTGGCAAGCCCACCAATTGTAGTGCTGGCAGCGCATCCTCACGGTCACCTCCAGATCGTGCCATCTGATCAAGTGGCCACAGAAAGAAAAGTGACGTCAGATTCATGTGTATTTCGTCTGCCAGCGCACACACGCAGTCACGTCGTCACCAGCATCGCCGTCGTCGTGTCAACCGTGTCGACAGGTGATGAAGGCAAACATTCTGGAACTGGGAATCGCTGCGAATCAGGACGTCAATCATTTTCCTTAGACCTTTGCAAAACAGCAATTCATAAATGCACACAGTTTCAAGCAGCGACGAGGAGGCGCCCGGAGACGCCCACTTTAGCAATGCTCGTGGTATGTCTCAATAACCTGAATTAGAGAATTTTAGCGTGCACGCCGTTCTGGTGTATGCAAAGGGGCTTATGAAATGCACACCAGCAGAGAAGTAGAAACATGTTAAGTTTCTACAATAACAATTCTGTGCTTGCCTGGTTCTTCTTTGCACCACCAGATGGCCCCCACCTATCCGGCCTCTCACGTTTACAGCTGCAGTAATCCGGTATTACGCTAACGCAAAGAAGTAAAATTCTCTCTTAACGCTACGTGCAGGTTAGGTTTTAGTGATGATATTAATCTATACCCTACTCCACTGATATCTTGTAATCGTGTTAGCACGTACATACGTGTAATGAAACGACACACTGTGTCCGTGCTTCAAACAACACGAAGGCGGCGCACAACGTTTCCCCGACATGCTGGCTGTCGAGCACACGACAAATCATTCGAAGTGGCGTGACAATCAGGCATGAGGAGTGAGGAGACTCACAGCCAGTCAGGAGGTGCGAGCGTGTGCCTCCAGAGACCTGCCATGCTGGGATGAGAGCGTTTCCAGGCGGTGGCGACAGTCAGCGCCAGGATAAGAACTCTTGGATCGTCGACGCCCTCACTTCTAGTGCATCGTCATCACTCAGAATGATGTGGTCACACTGACCACGTCACAGTAATGTTGATGTCGCCGGGTGCTGAGGTTTCGTGCACTGTTGCTCTCGAAATATAATAACTTCCAGGTGACGGACGCCATTGAAATTTGGTCAAAAATACCTATGCATACCGAGCAATCAATCACAAGGGCACATCTCGAGCTTGAAATTTTATGTCAGTGCCCTTTTAAAACTCTGCACAGAAAGTAATAAAAAAAAAATATAATAACTATATTCCCCATTTGTGAGTTTTGGTATTAATATTAAGCACTGTCCTAAAATAGTGCCAACATTTATTGACACAGATCTCCTAAAAGACCTTAATGCAATAAAATTATTGTAAGGTGAATGTGTTCTTATATATGTTGGACTACTGTAAAGAGAATGTTGTGATGCAGACGACGAAATACAAACATAATAATAGAAGCCAGTAGGTAGTACATTTTAAATCGGGCCCACAACGTAGGTAAACGGAAGGCCTTATGCTTTATAGCGTTCCAGTGGCATTTTGAATCACAATGGTTGCAGTACAACATTGGTGTCATGTAATTTCACTATACTGATCTCTGCTTATGCTTGAACTTGTTTATCTGTACATTTGACAAAGTCCTGCAGATTCTAGGAGATGACAGCTTACTGCAACACAGTTTTCCATTTTATTCAGGCCTGGTCAAGTGGACCCAACTGTGGTGACTGCAGAAATGGCCGATACAATTACTAAAAAGGTGGGTGCCACTTTATTGTTTAGAAGAACGGAAGCTTGGGCGAGTTTGTAAGACATGACCGAATCACTTCACAGCGCCAAAGAATGAGGACACAGGAAAAGAGCAGATAATATGAGCACTGACTTCAAACTGAATTGAAGACAAAAAAGAGTCGAGAAGGAAAACCACTGTTAGATGGAAACATGTGCCCGCACTTGCGCAGATACCTCAAAAAACACTCACCGTGGTATGACACCAGATTTTTGCAATAGATTGCATTCTCTATCCAATAGATTCAGTGAAGGGTGGCTGACACATGCCTTTTTTTTAGAAAGGATTTTACAATCTCCCGTATTAATTTATTGTCGTGCCTGAAAATAACAGAAGTGTCTGAAAGCACGTGTTCACACCCACATTTACGGCAATGAATTCATACGCAAGTGATGATCAGTGTCTTCGAAATGCAAAAGCATAACAATGATGCTGAGCAGTTCAAACGTGTCACTTACCAGCTTTTTCATACAGCACGAAATGGTGTTGGCATTCACGCAAAGGTCAAATTAGATAAACAGAATGTTTATATTAACTTTGGTTGGCTGCCTATGGGTACATTCCTTTTAAACCTGGGTTAAACTGAACCATCCTTTCTGTGAACTTCCTTCAAATGGAACTTAAAGAACTTAAAACTACACCTACCTCATTGGAACATACGATGGGGAAAGTCTGAGAAATATGTCGAATGGTGATGCTATGCTATAAATATAATAATAATTGTTGGGGTTTATGTCCCAAAACAACAATAGATTATGAGGGACGCCATAGTGGAGGGCTCCGGAAATTTCACCCACCTGGGGTTCTTTAACGTGCACCTAAATCTAAGTACACGGGCATCAAGCATTTCACCTCCATCAGAATGTGGCTGCCACAGCCGGAATTCGATGCCGTAACCTTTGGGTCAGCAGTCTGGCGCCATAACCACCGTGGCGGGTTGCTATGCTATAAATTAGGGGTGTGCGAATATTCGAAATTTCGAATATTTTTCGAATAGTGTTTGCTATTCGATTCGATTCGCACTCTAATTTTACTATTCGAACTATTCGAACTTCCCAAAAACAAATACAGTCAGCGTCCGATTCAAAGTGACCCCTTCAGATTTTCAATATGCTTCACCTCATTACACTCTCGTATTGCGTCAAAGCTGCCTTCCAAGCTCCGTTATGGTCGAACTCTCCAAGGCCAAATACAGTCGTCCGATTGAAAGTGACCCCCTCAGATTTTTAATATGCTTCACCTCATTACACTCTCGTATTGCGGCTAAGCTACCTTTCAAGCTCCGTTATGGCTGAACTTAGCCACAAGACAGCCAACGTCCAATTAGATGTGGTCCCTAGATTTTTCAATAGGCTTCACCTTATTACACCCCCGTATTGCGGCAAAGCTGCCTTTCATGCTCCGCTACGGTCGCAAATCTATTAACTCAACAAAATGCTGGTTCCAACATGGAGATGAAAGATGTGGCAGAGATGAGGGCTCAGTCAATGCTGTTTGGACCTGTAATTTGAGCAGGAAGTCGGAAAAATCGGAAGTCGAAGCTTTTTAGCATCCAAAATTTCAGATGTTCTTGTATATCAACGTCTACGAGGCAGATTTGAAACTCCGGACTTGAAGGGAGCACACCCTTGTCCGCCAAATCAGTCGGGCTTCCACAGAAGTTGAGAGAGGAGGAGAGGCTAAGGATATGGCATCTTTGCCTATCACGTGTAAAGTGTTGTCGGCAACACTTCGGTTGCACCAAATCATGTACATAAATAGAATACGGCCTTTACATTGCCTCATTCTTGATAAGACAACTATGAAACACCACCCCGCCAGTGCTTCATCAACCTAGCAAAAAGAAACACTTTCATGTTGCTATCTCATAAGAATGTGCTTAGAAATCCTATCTAACTTTTTTTTCTGCAATTTCGCTTCGAAGTATTCGAAAAATATTCTAGAAATATTTGAGAAATATTAGAAAAATATTCGATTCGATTCGCACTCACACTTCAATATTCGAATTCGCTTTGCACCCAAAATTTTGCTATTCGCACAGCTCTACTATAAATATGTAGTGAAGAAAATACAGTTCATCGGGAAATGTGGGTATGGTAATAGAAGGTAAAGATGTTGAAGTAACAGTGTTTGCATCATGAGGACTTCGCTTGGCAGTAAGAATGTTCCTAGAGTAAAATGCAACACTATGGAGTAGGTAACTTTTCACAGTGAGGCCTCTACTGCTGCTTTGTTCTCACCACCAGGAAACAAGCGACCACAGATGTTGCCCATGTTACCTGTTCTCAGAAGATTGCTGAAATTATTATTGATGAAGCTCATGGCAACAGACTATGGTTGTATGGATGAAGACAAAGATATTAGTGTTCCAGTGTGTGTTAATGTTTCACACCAGTTGCCATATTTTTAGTTCAAGAGCCATGGAAAATTATTGGCAATCATTTCAGTCATGAACAGAACGTTGCAAAAGAGGAGGTATGGTATTAGAAACATTGTACTATTCAGTGGCGCAGCCAGGAGGGGTTGGAAAGTTTCAACCCCCCTTCTCACCTCTTCCGAAATTTTTCAGTTTTACATGTGTATATATACATGCACTGTGTCTCTCGACAGGGAGGATACCAGAATCTTGGAAGAATGCCAACATCATCTTGATCCATAAGAAAGGGGACGTCAAGGACCTGAAAAATTACAGGCCCATCAGCTTACTGTCCGTTGTTTACAAGCTATTTACAAAAGTAATTGCTAACAGAATTAATACGACATTAGAGTTCAATCAACCAAGGGACCAGGCAGGATTTCGTACAGGATTCTCAACAATAGACCATATTCATACTATCAATCAGGTGATAGAGAAATGCGCGGAATACAACCAAACCCTATACATAGCCTTCATAGATTACGAGAAGGCATTTGATTCGGTGGAGACATCAGCAGTCATGCAAGCACTGCGGAATCAGGGCATCGACGAAGCCTATATAAACATAATGGAAGACATCTACAGCGCATTCACAGCCACTATAGTCCTTCATAAAAAAAAAAAGCGACAGAATCCCAATAAAGAAGGGCGTACGACAGGGAGACACGATCTCTCCAATGCTATTCACCGCGTGTTTACAGGAGGTTTTCAGGGCCCTAGATTGGGAAGAATTAGGGATAAGAGTTAATGGAGAGTATCTCAGTAACCTGCGATTCGCTGATGACATTGCATGATGAGTAACGCGGAGAACGAATTACAGCTCATGATTACTGAACTGGATACGGAAAGTAGAAGAGTAGGTCTGAAAATAATATGCATAAAACTAAAGTAATGTGGAACAATCTTGGCAGAGAACAGCGCTTTGCGATAGGTGGCGAGACACTGGAGTTGTAAAGGAGTACGTCTACTTAGACAGGTAGTAACCGCGGAGCCGAACCAATGAGAGTGAAATACCTAGAAGAATAAGGATGGGTTGGGGCTCATTCGGCAAACATTATCAAATCATGAATGGTAATCTACCACTATCCCTGAAGAGGAGGTATATAACAGCTGCATCTTACCGGGGACTGACCTACGGAGCAGAAACCTGGAGACTTACAAAGAGGGTTCAACTTAAATTGAGGACGACGCAGCGAGCGATGGAAAGGAAAATAATAGGTGTAACCTTAAGAGACAGGAAGAGAGCAGAGTGGGTCAGGGAACAAAAGGGGGTTAAGGATATCGTATTTGAAATCAAGATGAAGAAATGGATATGGGCCGGGCACGTAGCACGTCGGCAGGATAACCGGTGGTCATTAAGGGTAACTGACTGGATTCCAAGGGATGGCAAACGCGTGAGGGGGAGACAAAAATTAGGTGGGTAGATGAAATTAAGAAGTTTGCAGGTATAACGTGGCAGCAGAAAGCACAGGACCGGGTTGATTGGCGGAACATGGGAGACGCCTTTGCCCTGCAGTGGGCGTAGACAGGCTGATGATGATGATGATGATGATGATATACATGCACACAAACACGCGCACGAACATTCATAAAGTATGGTTGAACCCCCCCCCCCCAGAAAATTTCTGGCTACACTACTGGTACCATTACTGTTTATTTCTTTATTTAACCATAGTAAGAGCGAGCAGCTTGATGTTTTTCAGATGAAACAATTGTTGGCTATTTTTGTGACCTTCACGGAAGTGAAAACTTCAGATAAATGGAACAAGGTTTTTTTTTTTTTCGCTCATAATTCTAAGCGCTGTATACTATAAACTTGTTCCTGCGAGAGTTTGTACTTAGCGATTTTAGAAGTATGGAATTATGAAATTTTAGTTGTGTGTTGTTCCTTAATATTTTGTATAACACAGGGCATAGCACTGTGCACAGCAGTTATAAAAATGGTGTTACCGTAAACATTTCTAGCACTCCAAAGTTACATGCCTGAGGTAGTCTGCAATTTCAAAGCTGGCCTATGAGTATTATGAAGCAACCAAAAATGGCCACTGTGATGCATATTGATGAAGTGTAAATGACTTAGAGCAAATTATGTGCTTAGACCTTAGACCTCATTATGCCTTGCTTGCATCTACTGCTTTCACTAATTTTGTCAAGTTGAATTTCTCTTCCTTTGTGAGAATAAAAAGTAAAGCTGAATTTAAACTGGAAAATCATATTTATATGGCACAATATGGCTGTTAAAAGCCAGAAAGTACACGTTGTCTAGAGTTCCCTGGCCGGCACACTGTGGCCACTTGCCTAAACGGTTCGTGCGAGTCGTTCAGACTAGCCACAGTCTTAAAATAACCACGGTTTTCCGAGCTATTACAGGGCAAGAGATGCCAGAAATGCATGTCTTTGCTGTGTAAATAAATTATCAATTTTAACTTGGGGAGACACTGGTTTGGGAGGCGGAAAAATTTTGAAAAAGAAACAGTTTTCTGAAATATTTTTTTTTGATAATCTAGAAGGGTCTAAAAAGTCATTTCCAAAATATTACAGACATGTAATGCATACTTGTCGAGTTATTTGGTCTTGAAGTCAGTTTCATGACCATTTTCGCTCACCAAAGCACCTCAAAAAGTCCCACTCAATAGCGCACCGTGCAGGAACCACATTAAGTAGCACAGCCATTTTGGTCTCATTTGAAACACACACTTCTCTATTAGCTGTTCCTAGCACAAGGACGCTTTTCATCTAGCAGAGGCGAAGCCATTGCGCTTTAAAAAAAAAAGTGCTCGCACAGCATTGGTGCATTTCTATCACACGGGGTAAATAATTCCTTCCATCTTGGATGCTTGAGGATGCTTCTGCTAGACAGTGGTGCATCGTCGCATTGTCCGCCATTTTGCGGAGATGCCTAACTGATGACAGTGCAATGGCAGGCAGTCGTTAGAAGTTCAGAATTGCTCATGCATTCGGGAGGAAGTGATATCGGCAGCTGCAAGAATGCAGCATATCACCAGCAAGACCAGAGTGAAAAGAAACCATACTAAGAAGAATAATGATGACTATGTTCCTGGTGGCTTCTACTATCCTAAGAACACCAATTCAGGCCTTTTCCAGTTCAAAATAAGTGCCCACCATGTTTCTAAACTTCTTTTCTCATTTTCTCAAAACCACAATTTTCATCACATTATAGGCTGTTGCCCACAGTATCTTTTGATCTAGCGGTCAGATTTTGATAATTTTTGCGGTATTTGAAAGCTTATGCATTTATTAGTGCAAGAAAACCAAGAAATTACAACATTTTTATTAATAACTGTGATTTAATTAGCAGTAAAGTTAAGCAACAGTTTCTGATTTCTTATTAGTGTACTTGTTAAGGCCATAACTTTTGAATGGATACAGCTAAAAATTAAGTTATGGTTATGTTGCACTCTCTGTTCTTTATAGGATGCAGTGATATCAGATTCATAAAGGTATTTTGTGAGAAAGCTGTCAAAAGTCTGGGCAGAATGCAAGTGTATGGAACAGTCAATATCTTACAATCCGTGCACGATAGACAAAAAGTAATTGCATATTTGTTTTCAGCAGTTGAAAATACGTATTGTGTGTAAATTTCAGCCAGAAATACTAAAAATTGAGACAAGCAGTTTTCAGACCAGTGTCTCCCCTTAAAAAATAACGCATTTTCTCGAGATGCAACTTTTAGAAACACTAATTTTCCAAATCTTTAATAATACTTCCGACGCTTAGATCTGGATGAAATTTTTGTCATACGATATAGATGTGAGGAATGCCGTTGTCTTCATTGAACTTTGATGTCCCTTTTGCATATTTCACATACATTTCAAGTAACATTTACTATATTGGGGACCTTCCAGGTTCTAATTTTTTACCTTTATAAACGTATGTTACATGTACTTTCTAGTAAGCTTTGGTGTTTAGCAGTTGATGTGGAGAAGTACGAACCATCAGTGGTCCATAGTTATGGAAGTTTTGTCATAGAAAAAAGGGGGGCAAAAATGCCTACATTTTACACATTGTTATGGTACAAAACAGAAAGTATACAACTCGCTGTGAAAGTGATTATATGTTTGAAAGCAGCATAAAAGAATTGATAGTTGAAGCTGATGTTTGGGGATGTCTTCCTTGTGCCCTAATTTTTACCAGCGCATTAAGAACGTAATTGTTTACATTGTTAGCTTGTCAGGAGTTACAGTATTGATTTTGCTTGCTGTTTACATCTTTGCAGTGTGAAGAGGAATTGGAAGAAGCAGTCGCATTCTTGGAAAAGTTGTTGTCTCTCCGGACAACAGGCGGGTTGAACATACGGGTTCCTGCATATGAAAGTTTTACTATTGTCAAAGCCGAGATTTTAGACCCTGAACATAATCTGGAAAAGGGTGTAGTAGCCACTGTTGATGACGTATGCTGTCAGGTCAGTAGAGATTTTCATTAAAAATTTCATTCGAAATGCTACTCGGGACTCAATATCCAGCACAAATGTGGCTCTGTGTCCACATTTGTGTACACAAGTTGTGTTTGCTAGTTGTCTTGACTAGTGGCCAAGAAAGACCAAGATACATTGAGGTTTAGATGACTGAACCTCCTATTTCTGTTTTGCTCAAAATGAATATAATCAATTACAGATATCACAGGTATTGTGAGCCTGAAATTTAATTATTTTTAAGCAAACACAGAACATGGCTGACTTCAGGATAGATAAATCTTTAATTACACTCTAACTAAGATTAATTACTGAAAAATGCACAAATTAATATATTACCTCATTCTCTTTGTGGTAATAGAAAATCGAGTGCCTTGGAATAAAGTTGTGTAAATATGACGCATTTATAGATAGTCTGTCGTAATTAGAGCCTGAAAGGGATATAAAAATTATCTTTTTGTGCTTTGAATGGTATTTGCACAGGTACAAATCGTGCGGTGTAAGGTATGATGTGCCTGTTGTGTTGTTCTAATCCTGCCTCCCAGTGTATCTATGAGCTAGTAACTGTAGGATATATTTATACCATTAAATGGCGTTGGAGTCATAAAGTGAGGTTATTATATCTGAAGCATTTAGGCAAAAATCTGTGTTATGACTGAAAATGATCATAAGGAAGTTTTTCAGGCAGATATGGTACTTATTAGTGTAATCTGCACTTCTCATGTACTTGGGTGCCCCTAAAATGTCACCCTGGTTTTTTTGGGGGGAAAAACAGAAAACTTTACATTTCTTGCACCCCATCGTCCTGCTCTGTAGCTCACCCCTGTAAGGCAGGCTGGGAGGTCGATGCGGCTATCACATTGCCTTCTACTGAAAAGTTCAGCAGGAACTCCCTACTAGGGAATTGCCATATACTACTGCACGGTAGAGCCTCATTAAAGGGACCCTTAAAGGGGTGATGAACCACCCCTCGTTCTTGGTAAAAAAATACATACAACGGAAAGCAGGCACTGCTGTGAACAACTCAGTCAAATCTTACAGTCGTGCGCAGCAAGGAGAGCCCGCAAGCGGAGCGGGAAGTTCCCACTTTCTCAAGTGCCTGTGTATCCTGCCTGTGTATCATGCAGAGGCCAATACTCACACTCTTACACCAGATTTTGCGTCGCACAGAAGATTGCTGCTATTGGCCAATAGTTGGCATGAAGCAAGAGTGTTTGGATCAGATGCGCTTGTTGCCATGGGGTGCCACCACATGCCGAGTGACGCTCTCTATAGTGTGCTAAAATTATATGGTAGTGGCACTTGCGCCCGCTGGAGTAACATGGGCAGAGAACGATTGCGTTTCATGACACGCGCGTGACGTAACTTGGTTCCCCCTTGTCTCCCTGTGTAGCTTCCAGTGCGCTCATTGAGAAGAGAGAAAGCTCTTGCAGCTCACAACAAATCCCTGCAACTCCACTCATACTTGACGAATTCGAGAAATTTTTTCGCCGATCAAATCGTGAGGCAATAAACTTTGATACTGAGGTCAATTGAATATTACTTAGAAAAGTGCTTCAGCACCCCTTTAAATGGTTTCGACAATTTTGTACAAATGCATTGAGCTGGTAGAGCAAGTCCTGAGGATCATTTGCAGACGGATATAAGTTCTCTGCTTAAACTGTGTAATTTATTGCAAAACTTTAAACCTGCAAATCGCTACAGGTCGCAGTGACTCAAACGAGTTTTCAACTGTCCATTCCCTGTATACGTAACGGGGCAAAGCGATTACACCAGCAACTGATCTGATTGGATGTCGAATCTACGTCACTGACAATTTTTCCAACCTTATTGTGAACAAATGCTGTTCGTAATGGTTGAAACACTTTATAAATTGTTTAGTTTATGAAAAAGCAGCAATAGAAAGAGATGCACTATCACAGTTTACTACAGTAGAACCCCGCTGATACGTTTTTGAAGGGACCGTAGGAAATAAACGTAAGAGACGGGAAACGTAAGAGCCGAAAAACAGGAAAAACGGCAAAATATTTAGTGGTACAGAATTTTATTTCAATTCTTACAAGCAGCACGAAAATTGGCGCGCTCAGCCGCGATCTAGTCGATGGATAGAAACGCGGAGCTTAGGACGGCCTCATCCACAGAAGTGTAATCAACGTATGTGATTTTTTTAACACCAACAGCTGTAGGCATGAAAGAACTAAGCACACGCAATCACGACCGGCGCGGCGAGTCCGACCGCGAACCGCACGCACGACCGTGCGAGCTCCAACCAGCTCGACTCCTCCCGCTCTCCGACAAATAACGTGATTGAGTCTACGCCAACGCGATCAGAAGTGAATGCCAATCTCGAAGGTTGCTTTCGCAAGCAATTACGTTCACGCCATGTTTGTGCAATACAAATCTCAAAGGCTACTTTTGTCAATAGTAAATGCCATCAATTGCTTTCCGAGCACTAGTAAATGCATGACGCCATCTTTGCAATTGAATTTCGGGCAATGCATCAATTGAAATATTCTGTTGCTTGCGCCTCTCATGCGGCTAATTTACGGTCAATTGAAATATTCTGTTGCTTGCGCCTCTCAGGCCAAGCTGCGTAAAATGCACCATGGCGGCTCTCTTTGGTAGTCGGTCGGCTCCGAGCGCACTTCGCACGTATCATACGGGAACGGTCCGAAGTTACGACGTAACAGGGGGTTCAATACATTGTATCCTATGGGTGCTATGCCGGGACCGGCGGAAAACGACGTAACAGCCGGGAAAACGCAGCAGTGAGGAACGTAACAGCGGGGTTCTACTGTACCAGACTTGGGGACATGGTGGACAGCGAGCATCATCTGCCTTTACTATGTTGTTCGTGTTGATGTGAGCTGTGTGACAGTGTTTATCTTGGGTTTCTCTCGGACTATCAATTAAATTGCCCTAGCTGGGTTTGGGCTGCAAATCTAGTAATTGGTCATGTAGGGCTGCGACGTTGCATAAGGCAACTGGCAAGTGGAGTGCCTTCAGCTCATCGTGCAATGAGCATGGGCTCTCACTATCCGAGCATCGCCAGGATCCATGTGTCTTGGCCATAGCTTCCCCTCGAAGGCACCACCACATTGGCAATGTTTACACTTATAGGTTGTCATTCTAAGATAACTTCAGTTTGTCCACATACATCTTGCCATTTGCAGATTATCGGTGTAGTGAACAATAAAATTTGAACAGCCGCTACTGTTCGGCACATGGCGGCACAAAGCTCTACCATGTTTACATGGCCTCCACAATCCGCTTTGGCAGTGCGCCACTACGCAGCTGGAGTTTGTTGCGGAGGCCACGCAGGGGAAGTGTAGCTCAAACCATTAAGCGTGCGGCCACCACTAGTGACGGCTGTGCGTTCTACAAGTTAAGGAGGAGAATCAGTTCTGAGAAGGAGCGCAACATCTGATTGCCCATAGCTGCCTTGATACAAGGTGCATCGTTTAATTTATGGTGCGAATGATTTGATGATGCTGTATATTTTCTGAAATATACTTCTATGTCAAGCCATTATTCTCTATTTATTTAAGAAATTGGCTTAGGAAGTTATGTTGCTATCTCCAAAGTTTCTAAATACAACTTGCTCTTTCAAAGTGCTCTGAAGCAGTCCACTATGCAAAATTTGGTGCTCCAAAATGCTACAAATTGTCATATTACCTGTTTCATTGTGCTGCAAAATAAAAAATTCGGTTGCTTCGAAATTTGCTTCAAATCACGAGTTCTCACAGTAGCACTGCTGCATACATTTTTTTTTTGCATGTTGTGGCAACACTGTTGCCCGATTCTGTATTAAAAGGTTCTTCCAAATGCAGACTATGCCTTTGAAATCATGCCCCACTGTGACACCATAAACTCATGCTTGTTATCTGATAGTTTCAGTGCTTGATGAAGCACCTACATTGAACTTTCGAAGTCTTAGCAAAACACAAAGCTTGCATAAGCAGCAGGCACTGCACAACAGTATACATTCCATCGTCATGGAAAGAGGATATTGTAATTCCTTGCAACTTTGAAACAGGGCAAAGACTCATCCTCTACGAATCATTTGAAAAGATGATGAACTATCAGCTCTTACATTTCCTGGGATCAAACAAATTGCTAGACTTATATCAGTGTAGTTTTTGAAAAGGTTGATCCACAATCGATCATCTCGTATGTTTCAAGGCATAAAATTCGTGATATTTTTATTCAGGAACAGCTCTTCCTCCCGACCTTCCTTGATATGGAAAAAGCATGATACCTTATGACAGGCTGAGATTTTCAGAGACCTCTCACAGAATTTGGTTTCTGTGGCAACACACTTAATGTAATAGAAAGTTACTTATCAAACTTTACAGTCTGCATTAGCGTTGGCAGGATTTTATGGAAACCATTTGTCCTGGAAACTGGAGCACTGGAAGATGGTGTTGTTAATTGTATCCTTTTAATTGCAAAAATGCATTTTGCATTCATACATTCCATGCAGTATGTTTTCAATATACATTGATGATGTGTAGATAGGATTCAATTCATGTAATCTTATGATTTGAAAGTGACACGTCCAACTTGGTATTGCAAAGTGCCAAAACGTTCAAATAAGAATGGATTTAGTTTAAATCCCCATGAAAGGGTCCTGAAACACTTTTCCAAGTGATGATCGAGTGACCTCAGTCAGTATTTAAATTGTGTTCTCTCACAGTTTGTAAGCAACAGGTCCCAACAAAGCCGTAAGGCCTCAAAAAGGTCTCCAAATGGGGTGATGAGAACACATTCTGATTGAACCCACAAAAATTCAGCTGGGTCCTTTTCTCTAGAAACGGAGGCCTGCACCCCGATCCCAGAATTTACATGCAGGGCCAGCGTCTGCCTGTGAGCACAGAACATAAATTTTTAGGCATAACTTTAGATTCAAAGCTAATTTTTCTACTGCGCATAAAGTACCTTAAAGTCAAATGCATGAAAACAATGAATACCTTAAAAGTGTTGGCACGCACAACATGGAATAGTGACGGAAAGTGTCTCATAAATGAAGTGCCATTCTTGATTTATGTCTGATTTAAACACTGAATTAAACACCACTCTTGATTTAGCGGCTGCCAGCAACTTCGAAGAGAGTGAGAACGGGCTTCTGTTTGAAGAGAGGGCACTTGAGAAAGTGGCAGCTTCGCGCTCCACTTGTAAGCTCTATGTGCCGCGTGCGACTACAAAGTTTGGCTGAGCTGTTAATAACAGTGTTTGCTGTTCATTGAATGTGTCTTTTTACCAAGCCCGAGGGTTGGTTCAGGAATCCCTTAAAAGTTCCTGTGTCCTATTCTTGCAAAAAAGGAGGCCTGATTCCGGATCCTAATATTGAACGGCATGCTCGTAATGTAATGTAGCATGGGGTGGTGAAAGGAAGTGGCTCACCCTATTTCGCGGAGCAATGTTCAGGTTCAGCGTTGTACCATGTGCTTCACAAATCATATTCCATGTCCACAGATCTCGTATGGGCAAAAGACATGCTGGTGAAAAGATGGTTACAGCTCAAAGCAACCCTGCACCACGTGTCCTAACATTGTGTAGTGCATGAGCGTGTCGTGGTCTACACATTTGCCACTGGTTGAAGCTCAACTCTCAACTTCTGCCTGATGCAAGCAGTACTCTACCAATTAGGCAATGACAGTGACACAACTTTCTTTTGTACTTATGTACATGTTTAGAGACAGCACTACGTGTACTTGTAAATCTAGGCCTGGGAGTGTTTACTATTAGTATCACTTGTGGACATGGTGGAAATGTGGACATGTGGCAAATGTGGACATGGCAAATGTGGACATGGTGGCAAATGTGGACATGGTGGCATGCAGGGATCCTGTCCAGCCACATAGTGTGGCTCGACAAGGATGACAAAAGTGGGCCCAAAATCATTTCGTGCATTACGATGTGTTGGTTTGGCTCCCACTGGCGTCAGTTATTTTCTTCCGCTGTAGTTTCTCTTTTCCTTTCTTACAGTTGGCTAAAATTATATAGTTCAATAAAAGCAATTACTTTACCTTATGCCTGTCTGAGCTTCATTGTCTGTTAGCATCATGTGGTTCTTAATAAAAATTTAGCTACTCTGTCCCCCTTATTCTTTGTACTGACATCCTCCTGGTATTTCTTTGTGGCCCTTCATCAAGACGGGGCAGTGCAAATGAACAAGCACAGTGCATAGATCACATGATGGGCGATCAAGTCTTCAAAGTATGATATGGCTCTTTCATAGATTCGAGGAATCAGCCTTGCCTGGTCCAGGTGTTCTTAGATTCTGGTGCACGTTAAAGAATCCTGGGCAGTCGGAGTCAATTCAGAGTCCTCTGCCATGGTGTAACTAATTATCAGATTGTGGTTTTGGCATTTATTGCCTCAAAATTTAATTGTTTTTTAAATCTTTGTTTTACCTTAGACATACAGAAATACCTGACTTTTTTTTTTTATTTAGAGGACATGTCAGTCCAACTTCATGGCTTTTTACGCATTGCATGGAATTTAAGTTGTAAATAATTGTGCCATCTTGCTTGCAGCGTATCATGTGCTTCACTGTCTAAAATTCTTTACTGCTAGTGCAAGAGTAGACACTGGTTGCAGGTGAAATGGACAAATGCTAGACCTTCAGCTAAGGAATACAACTGAAGAGAACATCTTATAAGTACATCAGACACATGATTGGCCCTTTCTTCTGTAACCAGTCCCTGTTCTTGCAGCAGTTAACGTGAATTTCCACAGAAACCAACTATTAGCCAAGCTTATTACCCTTACTTCAGTGTCTTATTACTGTTTCAGGTGTCATACGAACTTGGAACATATCATTTCTACAAGGAGAATTACAAAAAGGCTGGGGAGCTTTTTGAAACTGCTCTCTCCCTCCATCCAAAGGTGAGATGCAGTGGAGCACTAGTAAAGCAAGGGCAACATTCATCCTTTTTTGAGTTCATGGCCTTTCACATAGTGTGGCTCATATTTAGACAGCAGCACTGTATAGTGGTCCTTGACCTTAGTTATAGATTCAAGTCTTTAATAGGTCACAAATACTAGGTTCCATATGTGTAGCAGTGATTCTCAGGCATTGAGTTTTTGGGACAGCTTTGATCTTGTCATCCATGCAAGGTAGGAAGGTGCTGACATTCTGTTTAAAAAGGGTAATGGAAGTTGTATGTATGCATAGACATTAGCTGAGTCTTTTGACCTTGATTTATTC
The DNA here is from genome assembly GCF_013339695.2 of Rhipicephalus sanguineus. Classification (NCBI taxonomy): domain Eukaryota; kingdom Metazoa; phylum Arthropoda; class Arachnida; order Ixodida; family Ixodidae; genus Rhipicephalus; species Rhipicephalus sanguineus. Next base: position 17,415 of record NW_023614528.1, read on the forward strand.
TGGATGAGTCTGGAGAATGCATTATGAGTGATCATTGCTAAATACTTTTCGGACAAAGGAGGCACTTAGGTTTAATTGTAGGTCTTTTGTGCGTGTGTGTGCGTGCATGTGTGCGTGTGTTTGTGCGTGCGTGTGTGTGTGTGGACGGACAGTCATTATTACTAGTTGATGTCTTTGTTTAAATAGAGAGTATACTTTCATACAGTGATGATATTGCAAATCCTTCACCATACATTCTGCCAACCTTTCATGTTAACATTAATTATCATTGGCATGTCTCAAACGGGCCTTGGTGAACCTTCGAAGCTGTCTCAAGGACATTTCGAGCAGTTGGCAGACTGCAGTTATAGACATTATAATACAGAGATCCGAGTTCCTGTAATTTCTTCATCTGTACCTTGAGTTGTATGGAATTATTTTAAAAGTGACCATAAATGCAAAACTGACTGTGAATGTATACGAATGTAAACTGCAGTAATGGATTGCAAGTTGTTATGGATGCCTGGTACTTCCTTGAATATGTTGTCCATGCTTGCAGTGCAGATCTGTTAGCCATTTGGCAAGCTGCGGATTAGAAATGTATTGTTCCCATAGGCAAAAGTGCTACCTTTGTTTTACAGCATGGCTGTGTGGTGTGCAGGGTCTTCTAAATGCACACAAGTTCATGAAAGGTGTAGTTTTGCTATCATTGCTGTAAATAACTAGTGATGCTGATGGCACCTAAACGATGTGCAACATAAACAGTATTTTCACTTTTCTACAATAGCAGTCCCCTGTTGTATTTCTGCCTCTTAATAGGGGCCGTGCAGCACTCTTGAGAAAGCTTGGTGGGCAGCATTAATCGCAACTTCACGACATGGCGAATTGATGCAGTTTGTGAGGTAGATGTGACATCACTGAGGGGCACTATGATCATTGGTTAAAAACGTAATGGGTTCACGAAATGCACTAAAGACAAAGACCAAGAACACATACGACAACATAGGCACTCGTCCTGTGGATGCATTAATTTTGTCCTTGTCTTTTTGCGCCTTTCATGTACACCATCAAGCTTAACCAGCTTGCTCGAATCAAAGTATTGTTGTATGATTTATGTTTGCAAGGAGATTGAATGTAGCATCAAAAAAGAAGAAAAAGAATATGGCATTATGTTTACAACCATTTTAAGTTTTGCACAACCGTGGTTGATATGTTAAGACTAAGAGAACGGTGTATCATATGCCAGGCACTCAGCATCCCAACAGTCTTTTCATGAAAGCTGTTCAGCCATAGAAGTGACGCCATGGTCTCCAATATCAGACCTTGCGTTGTCTGATTGCATAGGCGAAAACGTCATCAACGTGTTGAGCAGGCTTGGCAACCATCAAGCACAAACATCCGCTACTGTCCTGCTGCTGTCGGTGTCACTCTATGATGTCATGGGAGAGCGAAATGGGCCATCTAAAGTTACAGAAATTTGGACTTGAGGGCAGCTCTCATTTTGTTTGTAGATATTTCAAAATTTATTTGAAGATAACATGAGTTGGTGTGTGTTAATTATAGTTAAACTTCAATAAAACAACTTCGATATAATGAAATTCTTGATATAATGAAGTATTTTACTTTTACAACTTTGTTTGCATAGAGCACCATCTATTTTGAACCTCACTATAACGAAGTGCGTTTAGAGAGGAAGACTGAGGTGGTAAATTGAAACTTCTGCTGCGGCTAGTGGTCATATGGCTGCATGCACATGGTTTTTGCGAACAATATTTTGAATTGCGAGCCGTAGGATCGACAGTGGCTGCCAAAGCGGAACAGTGTGCTTTCCGGCAATGGCTTCGGAGGGAATGGATGCATGAAAGAATGCAACTCGAGGCTCTCCTTGCCTTCAGAGCAGCGGAGAGGGAGAGCATGCGGCTATTCGTGGCACACGGGAACCCTGGCACGGGCACTATTCCATAATCTCCACGCATTGTAGTTCCATATTCTGTGCTGCATGTGTTGTTAGTCAGCACCAGATACGATGCTTTTGTTACTGCCGCATATCAAGTAACAAGCATGATTAGCCTTAGAGGCAGGTAGCACTAAACATGATGAGCGCTTATCTTCTAAGTGATCCTTCAGATGTGAACAGGTGTCACCAACACGGCTGATGTCTGCAAGCGATCTCAATCAGCGAGAAAGAGGATGTGGCCACTAGTTTCGGGATATCATATAGCTCACTATCCATGATCCCGAACTTGGAAAGATGTTATTCTTTGCTCTATGAAGAATATAGGATGACTTCCCAATGAAAGCAATCGGAAAACGCAACTTTACCGTAAATGAGAGATTTTCAGTAAAGCCCACTGCTGTAACAAGTTTTAAGACTAATTAAAAAAAATTTTTTTTCTGCTTGCACCTGTCAGCTATACCACTACGATCTCTATATAATTATCTAGATGTTCAGAAACAAAGCTGACCTAAAAGACTGTTGTTGAACCAGTGCACAACAGTGACCTAAATTCGTGACTCCGTACCAGATCTTGCAGTAAGTTATCCTGGGGCAGCTCAGCGCTGCAGTATGCCACTGCTTCTGTATTGTTGCTTGAGCACGTATAATCCCACTTCTACTTCGTCACTGTTCTTGTTATTTTGACAGGTGAAAAGAAATTGGTATGCCATTTGGACATGGAGCGACTAAAGGGCTTCTGTGTGGCATGTCGTCCAGCTACCACCAAGAAAATCACGTCCCCACTGGAAAAGCTGAAAGCTACTTTGCATGGCAACTGCAAGGTGACCCCTTTCACTGGACCACTAGAAATCTACATTTCATACATTGTCAAGCATTAGCCATGCATGTTGTACTTGTATTCAATTAAACTGGATTCACACTTTGTTGGCTGTTGTGCTAACCTTGACAGCTTAGGCTTATGCCATGAGAGTCCAGCTGTGGGGTACCTAAATGCCCTCACCAGGTTTGGGCATTGCATGGTGCTTAGTTCCTGCTGTGATTGTTTGTGCAAAGTATTTCTACAATGTACACCATGAAAATAGATGAAAACTCAAAGTACAGCCAGAGCCTTTTCTATACTTTTCCTTCTGGACTGGAAATGTTTGCTGAAGCTTCATATAGGGACAAAAGCGGACACTAGAGGCACCGGCATGAGTAGAAAGTGGCCAGTCGGCCTTTTGAAGGACAGTGACGTGTTTGCTTGGAAGGGCATTCACGCGTTTGCATATGTTTTCTTTCTTAATCTATATAATCGGGAGCGAAAAACGATGTCGCCTCTCTGCAAGAACCGCAGTGGGTGCCCGTGCTCCACAGAGACAGGAAAGGGTTGTACTGCGTTTTTTTTTGCGCACAGCTCTAAAGAAACAGATAAGCACCACACATTGCACCCAAAGAATAAGCTGTCTACTTGTGTATTTGAAAATCTTTGCCGATTTTTCCAACTATATCCTGCTTCGGCGTGCCTTGATTCAAATTTTGTCACTTCCTTGTCACGTCCAGTTCCGGTCTTATGTAACAGAGACGCCGCTTTTTATGCGCGCCGGGCGTGATCATTTTTTATTTCACCCTTAAATCTCTATGATGAATATCTCGAATCACGTGCAAGTTTCGTTATTTCTAAAAATTGGGTATGCCATAAATTGGTAAATACTAACACTTCCTAATATAACCATTATACCTATATGGTGAAGTAGCGCACTTTGGACAGGGAAAAAGGGGACAAAAAGGACACAACACTCGCTACACTCGCAACTGAATTTATTAGCCTTCTCGCCCTTCTTGTCCCCTTTGTCCCCGTCCAAAGTGCGCTACTTCATCATATAGGTATAATGGATCAGTCACCAACTGGCCCAGCTCTCAGCCTTATTGAACTTGCTAATATAAACAACTGCCCTCAAGTCGATAATTAAAAATTTATTGAGTTTTTTGTTAATTCGCCTCGTCAGTGTCATTTTATTTGCAGCAAATTATTTCCGCCTCGACAGAGGGTAAATACTTTTATTATGTAAGTGAGCTGAGAAAGATGTTTTTTTTTTTTTTCAATTTTTGTAGCTTGCCATCAAGTGTATGAAGCCTTCATGTTCTTTGTTGTGTGCTCTGTGGATGTGTAGGCTATGTTATTTTCTCTGCAGGCAACAGTATCTGTGCTTCTTGAGGACAATGTGAAGCAAGAGATTCCTCTGTGGGAAAGGGAACTTGCTGAAGTCGTTGTCCACCAACTTGCAGCCGGGTAACACTTTCCCTTTATTTTCTTGTGGCACGAACTGAATGACTACAGCTAGTTTTTGTACAGCATAATGGTTATGTAAGGCATCCCAGTCGCCTGTCTATGGTGCCTTTAGGTAGCACGTGCTCAGTGAGAGGTTGATGTGTTGCCTTTATTTTGTATTAATTAGTATGCAAAAATATAACATATTTTAGTGACTAAGATTTAAGAGCCCACGTGCTGCTACCAGTTCGCTCCTCATCTGTGCCTTCGGCTGCTGTGTACCATACACGACAATGAGCATTTTGGGGCTGCAACCGCTGCTGTTGTTACAGGGACACCCGGCCATTTCATAAATGCAGTGGACCCAGGCATTCAAGAATTACGTGGTGTAGTAGGATGACTCCGAGCTACCTGCCATTAATTGGGTGGGTTTCACCCATTGTCGTAGCCAGGAGAAAAGATGGCTCGACTCACATGTGCAAAGGCCTTCGAAAGCAAAACAAAGCTGTAGTAGCAAACAGTTTTCCACTACCACAAATTGAAGAACATTTGAACAGCTTGACTGGTGCACAGCAATTCTCAAGCTAGATTTAGCTTCTCAGTTCTGAGAGTCTTGATCTTACTCATATTTGTCTAGGCTGAATACTGTAGCTTCGGACTGTGTGTCTAGGCTGTATAGTTCAGAACCCTATCACTGCCATTCTTGCTGCATTAATCTCTTCAGCCTTCACTCTACACAACCCGCGTGTTAGAAATGGTAGCCTGAATAGCGTTAGTGGGCCCCTTCAAGATACTTATGGAAATGATGCACATCCTGATTTAGTGACTTTTCTGTCACTTGAATGATTGAGCTTGACTAAGGAAAGTTCGGTTCCTTCTCGTCTTTGACGGGTTGAGTGGCTTGCCGTCAGATGGTGTATACTTGAAAAACTATCCTGGATGCATCGTTTTTATGATTTGCTCAACACTTGAAGGGACACTAAAGGCAAATAACAATTTATGTCAGAGTGAAAGCTCAATGTATGACAACATTTAAAACGGCAATATTATCAACAGCAGTGCCCTACTTACCGAGAAATTAAGCTAAATGTATCGCACGATGAGCGCCACGAGTGGGCCATTTTGGAAGTGATCCCGATGACGTGAGAGAGTCCGACTACAATTGATCACTAGTAATCAAACCAGCTGCAATGAAAAAAGAACCTTCCGTGCATCAAGAGACGTAATAAAATGCTGCTTGTTCGTTTCTGTTTGATTCATGGAAAAAAGAACCTCTTTGGCGTTGCCATGGGGAATGGCGCGCGTGGTTCAGTGGTTCCGCTTTCGCCGAACTGCGCTTCGCCCAGCACCCTGCTTTGCTCACGTGCTCGCGTCTCAGTGGTAGTTTTGGTATCGCATACTGCCGCGTGTGTTTTGCGTGCTCGTGAAAGTCGCTCTGACAGAAAGTTCGACAAAATTCCACATGCATGTGATGTTGTCGGATGCCCAAATGGTGCACGCCGCCGCGCAGTAAAGGCGGGCAACGTTGGGCACGGCAACAGTGACGTGATAAAGACCGATTTCAGACAGGTGATTTGAAGCGCGCTAACTCAATGCGGACCACTAAAACGTGATTTTATTTCAAAATAAGCACTTCCTTGGCACAAAAGTAGCACTACGAGGTTTCTGGAGCACTATTTCAACAATCATCGTCGTCTTAATATTTGCCTTTAGTGTCCCTTTAAGGGGACACTGGTCTTAGAGATGAAAAATCATGGAAAAAATCAGTTTTCTGAATATAGTATTTCTGTAACATACAGGCATTACCACAAGTGCTGACCAAATTTCTTACATCTTGGATTGATATTTCAGCCCCAACAACAATTTGTATCACCAAGACAAGCTATATTTCCACTGAGAAAAAGCACAAAAAATTGGCTCTTTTATTGACATGCTGCTCTGAATGACGTATGCTGCTGCAGTAGGCATGCAGGTTATGTCCCTGGGGGCGACTAATCATCTAACAAAAATATTTCAATATGTTCTATTACATGTGGTTCAAAATGAGCTTTATCTGTTTTCTTGCATTTTCTGAAAACAAGCTTTTACTCACCCTGCTTGTTTCATGCAACAATCGCTCAAGCTCTAGAATAGCTACAGCTGTAACGTTTTTTGCTGTATGAAGGTAAATGCATAAAGCTTGAAATGCTGCACGCAGATTCTTGCTTTTCTTCTTCTATAATTTTTTAACCTGCCTTTGTTCTTGATCGTTAGTAGCTGTACTGTAAACACTAAATTTCAATGGGCTGCTAAATTGTTCGTTGTTGGATTTGAAAACTGCCACGGTGGTCTAGTGGTTATGGCGCTCGACTACTGACCCGAAGGTCGCGGGATCAAATCCCGGCTGCGGCGGCTGCATTTTCGATGAAGGCGAAAATGTTTGAGGCCCGTGTACTTAGATTTAGGTGCATGTTAAAGAACCCCAGGAGGTCGAAATTTCCGGAGCCCTCCACTACGGCGTCTCTCATAATCATAGCCTGATTTTGGGACGTTAAACCCCAGATAATATTATGAAAACTGCTTGCAGCAGTTCGATTCTTATTCATTCTGCTTTCCACTCATGCATTAAACATAACTTTCTGTCCAGTTTATTGTTATCTATTGTCTCACCAAATAATAGTAATTAACATTTAATTATCTCACTCATTATTTGAGCCAAAGAAAAAATTACTGCACTTTTGAAGTCGGCACAAAAAATACATATACAGTAGAACCCCGCTGTTACGTTCCTCACTGCTGCGTTTTCCCGGCTGTTACGTCGTTTTCCGCCGGTCCCGGCATAGCTCCCATAGGATACAATGTATTGGGAACCCCGCTGTTACGTCGTAACTGTCGGACCGTTCCCGTATGATACGTCGCGAAGTGCGCTCGGAGCCGACCGAGTGACTACCAAAGAGAGCGGCCATGGTGCATTTTCACGCAGTTTGGCCTCGTTTGACCGTAACATTAGCCGCATGAGAGGCGCAAGCAACAGAATCTTTCAATTGATGCAAACGAAAGCATGGCCTTCGAGATTCAAATTGCAAAGATGGCGTCTATGACGTAACTGCTCGCGAAAGCAAGGCCTTCGAGATCGGCATTTACTATTGACAAAAGCATAGCCTCTGAGATTTGTATTGCACAAACATGGCGTGTATGACGTATTTGCTTGCGAAAGCAAGGCCTTCGAGATTGGCATTCACTTCTGCCATCGCGTTGGCGTAGACTCATCATCATCGTTATTTGTCGGAAAACGGGAGGCGTTCGAGCTGGTTGGAGCTCGCGTGGTCGTGCGTGCGGTTCGCGGTCGGACTCGCCGCGCCGATCGCGATTGCGTGTGCTTAGTTCTTTCATGCCTACAGCTGTTGGTGTTTAAAAAATCGCATACGTTGATTACATTTCTGTGGATGAGGCCGTCCTAAGCTCCGCGTTTCTATCCATCGACTAGATCGCGGCTGAGCGCGCCAATTTTCGTGCTGCTCGTAAGAATTGAAATAAAATTCTGTACCACTAAATATTTTGCCGTTTTTCCTGTTTTTCGGCTCTTACGTTTCCCGTCTCTTACGTTTATTTCCTACGGTCCCTTCAAAAACGTATCAGCGGGGTTCTACTGTATATTGTGCTTTTTAATTGAATCTAATCAGAAAATGAACAAGATTGCCCCAGGTACCATGTCCCCCCTTACATGACATATTTTGTCATTTGTTTTTCTTTCCATCAGGTATTAAGCCCATGCATATGTTGCTCCTTTTTCTTTTTTGCTGGCTGCAGTACGGAGGTGGCTGCACAGGTGTCGCTCTGCAACTGCGTGCGCCGTGTAATCGATGGAGAGCTGTTTGTATGCGGGGCTCAGGTGAACTTTGCATCCCTTGACAAGGGCTGTGTCATCTTCCTTAGTGAGGTTAGTGACACCACTCCGCCTCAATCACGCATTTATTTGTATTGTCTTGGTATCATAGTTGGAAATTGTTTTACTCTTAGTCTACCCTAGGTGGCTGCGTGATGCAGATTTTTAAGTTATTTATTTTAATGAAAGAAAGACTTCATAATGCACTTGAATGTGTACTCAAAGTTGGCCACAAGATAGTTGAGTATAATTAATGATGCCACATATATTGATCTGCTGATGTTTGATCTCATTGCATCATTCCAGTAGAATGAATAATCAAGTCAACTGGTAAACTCATCGAGAGGAATATTGCATATGCAAATGTAGAAAGCACATACGTATGTGATTTACAACTTGTGTATATGTTTGATAATTCCATGTGCTCTCATGTGTACACAACATCACGGCTGCCTAATATAGCTACTCACAAAAGCCCTGCAATAGCTTTTTTTTTTCATGGGACAAAAAGGAAACGCTCCAAAGATCTTTTCCCTCAAGTTTGTTTGAAGCATTTTAGATTGCTATAGCTGTTCAATCGCAAACACTTGCCCGACTCACTTTTAAAGATTTCCCTTCACTTCTGCTACTGTAAGTGCATTGTATTGCAAGCTGCAATCCTTGTCATGGTGCCATTGTTGTTTGAAGAAAGCACAGTTGACAGGCTGCACTTTCATTTAGTTTTTTACTTGACATGACATGCTACTCATGGTGAAAAAATCGTTGAACAGGGAATGGTGCTGAAGCCACTGATTCGACAAGTGGACTTGTCTTGATCAGGGCAGCAACTGGCTTCTTTACCAGCATGTTAATGTGCGCTTTGCTGACCCCCCCCCAACCTCAGAACTGGAGGACAGAACGTGGGCAAAGGATGGAAAGGGAAGAAAGGGGTGAAGGGGGCTATTGAGATAGTGAAGTTGGTTCAATAACTTGGGGGGGGGGGTTGGTATTGTATACAAGTAAGCGAGTAACACAGGCCTTAAATAGAAAGAAAAAAGTAAGAAAAATAACGGGAGCACCCAGGTTGTATACCAGTTTTGGACACATTGACGGGAGGTGGAGGGGAGGCATAACCTGTGCCATGATTCCACAGGGGTTGAAAAAAATGGCACTGTACTTTTCCACGCAGTGCATTTCTCTAATAAACATTCTTCCAAGAAATGTATTTATTGAAAAAGTATGATGTTGCTATCTTCTTCAACCCAGAGAATCATGGCTCAGCACCATGCCTCCACCTCCCCTGTCAATGTGACGAAAACCGGTATACACCCTGGGTATCCCTTTTCTTCCTCTTTTTTTTTGTGTGTGTATGTCACTGCACTGCAGGGTACAAGCTATTCTTTTATTATAACAGAAAGGAGTTGAATGCTAGCGCTAATGTAAACACATACGGCACCATCTGTGTAAATGTAAAAATACTGAGTCCTGACAAGTCAAATCTATATGACCAGATTTCACTTTGTTTTGCCATGGAAAACATTGCACATCTTGGCTGACTTGTGGCCATATCTTTTGAAACTGGTGAATGAGCGAAAAACTAGATATACAAGCAATAACGCCATCTTGACATGGCTACAGCAAACATTAGCAGACTCTGTAATTAAGTCTTCTGCGCCGCTAATCTAGAGCACATCTAAGAAATGGAGCTATTTTTTCACCAGTAGGCAGCTGGCGAAACATCATTATTCAAATGTAAAGCAAAAATGAGCATTAAAGGGGCCCTGCAACACCTTTCTTAGTTATATTGGAATAGTCTCATTATTGACGTATGACTCTTCACGAGTCATATGCCGCAAAAATTTTTCGAATCCGTCAGGTCTAAGTGGTGTTACCAAATTATGGAGATCACGTTCCGCAGCTTTCTCCCTCAACTCAACGCCGCGAGCGCGCGGAAATCTAGGCAGCGAGTCGACGGAAGGAGCGCAGAGGAGCGAGGCTCCGCCCAAGAGCGCCGGCGGAGTTTTTTTCTTCATTTTTTTTCTCTCTGACGTCTGGGTGCAACCACGTGGTCTGTGCCGCCACTTCCGGTCGGCTTGCGTCGTTCTCGTCGAGCGGAGTCGATCGCTCTGTGTATCGCGCGTGCTTGAAAACTGCGCGTCGGTTTGGTAATGTTGGGTGTGCACCTCGAACGCCGTAGTGTTTTCATCGTTCTGCCAACCATGGAAGCAAACCTGCGCGCTCGTTTGGAACGAATGACAGCTGAGATCGGTTTCGGCCCATACTCCGATACACCGCCTCGTAAGACGGCACTGGCAGACGACCCCGAAGCGCCGCCATTACCGGACGCCAGCATTGTTATCGGAGACACGCTGCGCCCGTGCCTCGGTCGGTCGTGAGAACGTGCCGACGATGCAGTTCTCAGCTGACGAGGCAACACTCGAACGGCTGCCACTCTCAACGGCAACCGGCGATGGTCAAAAGCACAGAAATATTCACGTTTTCGGCACTGCGCATGGCGAAGAAAACGGAACCACGCAACTACGAGCAGACGAGCTGTCGGTGAGACCGGAAGTGCTAATATTAATGTTTGTTCGGTGTTTTTAACGCGATAACATAATATAAACATACATATTATCTGCTTATTGAACTCAAAATTAACAACGAAAGTAATAATGAGGGTGTTATTGTGATTATAACATCAGCCAATGGTGGAGCTGCCAGGGGCGGATCCAGGCGCTTGCGAGGGGGGAGGGTTGGTTGTTGGGGGGGGGGGAGAGGGGGGAGGGGGGCGTTGCCCAACTTTAAAACTTCACGTTAGTAACCAAATGCTCATTATTTTTGTTCTCAGTTGCATTGCTCAGTGCCATTTCATTATCTAAAATAATATCTCGTAGAAAACCACGTGCAGTTTTGAAAACAATTTATTGACATGGTGGGCATGGTCAAATCTTGTAATATCACAAAAACCTAAAAGTTTACGCAGGAATCTGAGTAATATCGGCGACAAATATGAACACAAGAGAGAATGCAAATCACGCAAGCAGCATTAACCAGCATAGAGCGGCGATTTGTACGTTTACACGAAGTCTCACCGAGCTTTGTACATAGGAAACTAGAGCGACACTCATCATTCATGAGTCATACACAAGAAGTACAATGAGGTATCTAGAGTGATACAAAACAACTACAATAATGTTTACTAAAAGTAAACATAACTGCATTATACAGGGTTGATGGCAACTTTGAAGAAAACAATTCAAGGGTTTTTAAGGACTTTCAAGCACCTAACGAAGAATTTTCAAGGACTTCAAGCAACACTTGTTGAGATCGTAGAAAAAGGAAACACCAGCTTTTACAGCATGAAGCACATCCTTCATTGCACACAAGCCAAAGTAGGAACATTTTCACAATTAATAGCTAACTAAAGGAATTCTCACCGTTCCTTTTTCGCTCATATTTTTTACACTGTTTTCCACGGGTTTCAGTGTTCTTCTGCTAAGTTGCTTAAACTGATTCACCTCACAATATGGATGTATTGCGTGAGCGCGTGTGCACATGACACATACACAAAATGTGCATTGCCAGCCTTAAAATTTTTTCAACTTATATGTATATAAGACATAATCGCCGCTAATATAACACAAAAACGCAGGAAAAAACACAAACATGACAACATGGGCAGCACTTGCAACTTATTTTGTGACATTTTAGGGGCAATTATGTCACATATAGCAAGTACCAACTAGGCGATGAACACGTTCACCTGTTGAGCATATATGCCCACACACACACACATATGCAAAGGGGTCGGGCTCCCTTCACTCTCTACTGCCACAAAATAAAATCCTCGTCAACCCTCTGATCAAAAGTAGGCTCGTGCAAACATAACTTTCTAGGCTCAAAGTGAATGGCAATTAGTGTCGAATAATTTTGTAGTGATTTCATATAGTAGCGGGATTTGAATTGTAGTAGGATGCAAACTATATGTGGAAAAATAATTTAAGTTTTAAAATTTCTCATACGTAAGCAATATAAGACGATAATAAAAGGAATGACTGAAGTGCAGAAGTGTGGCTTCGCGCTGGGACGGATTTCCCCTGACAAGGTGGTTTTTCGGCACAGCAGTCCCGTGTTGCAGTGAAACCATCTTTAAAGCGGGTGACATGTGTTAGAATATGTCTGTTCGTTCTTTTTAAATACTTTCAAATTCTAATTAATGTCATAGCGAATTGGAACCGTGTAATATGAGCTCGATTATTGGCACAGAACTATCCAAAATGCAATTGCTAAAAATTGGCTCAACAAAAGTGTATTGACAAAATTCAAGGACATTTAGGGACCTACAAGAATTTAAGAGTTTTCAAGGCCTTAAAAGTGCTATTTCAAAATTCCAGGGTTTTCAAGGGTTTCAAGGACAGCTACGACCCCTGTAGCATAAGAAAAGGCGGCAATCTTAACCAACAAAACAAAAGTCGGAAAGAAACATGTGCAGCAGAAAAACGATATTTACACACGAATGAATGTGTATATTCGTGATAAAAAGGTTCACAGGTTTGTTAGAAAAGCATGCGGGGTTGGCATCTTCGGCAATTAAGCTTGTAAAGACTCAAACTATGGAGGCTGGTTAAATCACAAGCTCTAACCTCCGCTGTCCGCTACATTTGGTTGCGAACCGCTCAATCACTTTACTCGTGTCAATGGTAATGTCCCTATGAGCATGTAATAATGCCAGCCCAGTCAAACGCTCTTCACCCATTTGAGAGCGCATCCACGTCTTCAGACGTCGTAAAGCAGAAAAAGACCTTTCGGCACTGGCCACACTTACGGGTAGAGTGGCCAGTATCTGAAGAAATGTGTGAATTAAAGGAAAGATTTCCCTGTCGCACGTGTCCAGTGCTCCCGCAGCGGTAGTGGGAACTTCCCTTCCGTCTTCGGCCTCGCGCATCCATTTCTGTCGCCATAAACCTAGCTCAGCTTCAGCCATCTTTGCTGTCGTTGACACATTTGTGCCCATGAAAGCGGAATAGCGCCGAGAAATGTTTGCGAGATGCTTTTTGTCGTCCTCTTTTGTGGCGTGACTTTGGGACGGCACAAAAAGAAAAAGTTCGTAGGCACTTTCCGCCTCAACAGTGAATCGCGATTTTAAGTCAGTCAACACATTGTCCAGTAATGGAGCGTAGACTGCCGTCCTATAGTAGCTCTCTACATCAGGCATAGGGGCGTTGCATCTGTACGTCTGTCTTTTAGTAATGCGTGGCGACCGAATCTCTGTTTCCAGTTCATCTGCCAGGACGACGGCGTCCTTGTAGAGTTGCGAAAATGTTTCGGCAGAGTCCACTCTTCGCTTATCAAGAACAGCCATGGTGTCCACCAATGCGTTCTTGGCCGTTCGGACGTCAATACACTGTCTCTGGAAGAGACGACTGAGCGGAAGCGTATGGGCCAGCATGTCGGCCAAGCAGATAATAGTAACCAGGAATTCGCCGTCTTTTATGGCGGCAAGGAGCGTTTTAGCTTTCGCCGAACTGTGCATTTCAGTCCAAGTGCAGATGCTCTCCAAAGCCTTGGCCACGCTCCCAAGCGAATCACGAAATCTCATAACGCCGTCGTGCCTCTCAGTCCATCTCGTTTCGCAAAGACCTTTCAGTTGACCACCAAGGATGGTTTTCAAAACAATATTTCGTTTCAGTGACGCTGTAAAAAAAGAAATCACCTCTTTCATAACACCAACAGCATTTCTAATGGACTGTAGCCTTGATGATTTTGACAGCGACAAGTTTAGTGCGTGGTTGAAGCAAGGACAGTGCACAGCATTGGGTGCCGAGCGTTTAATTTCAGATACAGCGCCACAAATCTGAGAGACCATGACGCTGCAACCATCGGTACCTATACCAACGCACTTTTCGAGATCAACTCCTAATGCCTTCAGTGCCTTAATAACTTGTTGCCCGAGCGTTATTCCTGTCACAACGGGCTCACTTATGCCAGAGCCAACAGCCGTGCTACCAATATCACTACGAATGTCTACGAACTGTACGAAGTCTTCTCGAATGACGTTGTTGTGGACATATCGCAGAACAAGACACAATTGTGACATATGAGCAACGTCAGTAGTTTCATCAAACATAACACTGTACATGCCGGATTCTTGTACCTGTTGAATTATCATAGAAAGCACTTCTTCCGCACAGCACGTGATTAGTTCATTCTGGGTTGTCTTGCTTATATATGTTGCCCGAGATGACGCATTGGCGAGATGCCTCTCGAGTTCCTTGTCACCACTGGAGACCCGAAAGCGCAATAGTTCACGAAAGTTTCCCTCGTTAGCGACTGGTGAAGCCTCTTGTGAGTTGTCGAGAAGCGAGCCATCGTCTCTATGTCCACGAAGCGGTATGCCTTGACGCCCTAGAAATATGATGCTTTCTATGATGGGTATCAGACGGTTTCTATTCTCAGTCACTTGAAGTAGACGCTGTTTGGACACTTGGTTCGCGACATCTCTTTCCGGTGCACCAGCACAAGCAAGAAAGTTTTTTGCGGCTTCCACTGCTTCCTTGTGGTATCTGGTGGCTTCATGCCGAGGAAGATCGCCATCCTTGCCTAGTAGCCTCGCAAATGTCCTGAGCGGTCTCGTCACAAGTTTCTGAAGTGGAACATTTCTTTGGTAGCCTCCAACGGCGCCTGTTGCGAACAATGCGCAGTATTTGCAATATAGACCTTTCTGACTGTTCGACAGAACAAGCCACTTAAATTTAAGCAAATGTGCACTGCTCAAATATCTTTTTTCCTCTTTGCCCCCTTTCTTGTGGATGGAGTGCGGGAAGCTATAATTTTGTGGCGGCTGCCAATGGGACTCCAGCAAACACCTCTTGGAGAAGTTGTCAACTTGCTTTTCCACGAAGTTTGCAATGTCCAAAGAACCCGACACCATGGCAGTGCCTCCACTGTCGCTGGCTGTCAAGAGCGTGGCGTCCGATCTTTTGCTTTCGTGTTCGGCATTCTGCATGCAGACAACATTCGCATCAATCTCATCTACGTGCAACGAAGGAGCGGGGAATGGAGTCTCCGTACGACTGGCTTGAGAGTCTTCTTGGCGAGTCTTCTTGGCAGCTGGACGGAAGAAACTGTCGATCGTTTTAGTACTCGCCCGCTTCATTCTTCACAGTAACTGTAAAAAGAAAGGAAATTCGCACTAAACGTTTTTCACTATCGAACAAAAAGATGTAGGCAAAACAAAGCTGAATTTTTTTTTCAACATTTCTTTTGGAATGGTTTCAGAAGTGCAGATAAGAAATTGTAAAACAGTTTTCATTTTCAAACGGTACAAATGATTACACAAACGTACAAAATCGTTTGCAAGCGTGGTAGCAATACAAGAAACGAATAGAGCGTTTTAGAAAATTACGGTAATACCGTGTCATATATGGTACAGTATTACCGCACCACTCCTCCTTTCTAGCTCGTTGTGTTTTTGCAGCTCCCCGTACCAGTTACTGTGCGTCCCCCGAACAACAGGTTCCTCCTTCACCATACAAAGGCTGAGAGGCAGCACTTAGGCGTGACAATTTCATAGTCATTTTTGAAGAAAAGCATTTGTAGAGCTGATGTACCCTCACTGGAATTAGGAGCGGCAAATGCACAAGAGAGAAAGGAGGAGTGGTGCGGTAATACCGTACCGTATAGGGCACGGTATTAGCGTAACTTGCTAAAAACACTAATAAAGCGTTTTAGCAAGTTACTGAAATACGGTACGCAAATCGGTAAGGCAGTATGGTAGCGTTCCTCCTTTCCCGCTGGTTCTTTTGCCGCTCCCCGTTCCAGTGACAGTGCGTACCCCAAACGACAGGTGTCTCGTTAACAATGTGTAGGCTGACAGGCAACGATCAGGCGTGACAACCCCACAGTAATTTTTGAAAAAGCTTTTGTGGTGTTGGGGTTTATATAGGTGATTCTGTTCAGAAATAAGAAGTGGGGTTTGGTGTGCACGATAACTGTCTCTCGAATAGGACACCTCAACCAGTACACACACGGGGAAAGGGGATGAAAAGAAGACAGAGAGGAGGAAAGACACTAAAGGAGAACTTGCGGGAAGGTAGGACGTGCCTTCACTGGCAAAAGGTCGACGACCGGGAAAGGAGGAGCGGTACCGCCATACGGTAGCTCCCACGCTCAAGTTTGCGCAGCGCCGTCCACCGCCCCAGCGGAGAGAAAGGAAACCTCTGGTAGCTCGGACCGGGCGCGCTTGCTTGGTTTTCCCATTGCGCGCGTCACTGTTCGCCTCATATACAGTCGGCGTCAAAAGTTTAGAGACGACTAAGTCTGCATCTGACAAAACTTTGAATTTAGTGATTTGTGAGTGTATTCGGTCGAAATACACAGTACATGTTGTTAGCACATTTTTAACACTGCGGAAATCTAAATTCAACGGTGCCTGCCAAAGCAATCGGAATATTCAGCTTTTACATACGTTTCATGGTCCACAAACTTTTGACGCTGGCTGCACATGTATACATCTCATTTTCCACGGAGTTAAGCACGCAAGCAGCCGTTTCGGCATTAACGTTTGTTTTTAATGCCCCCGATACCTTTAAACGAATCTGCCGTGCGGGCGATAAAAAAACGACAAAAGAAACAACGAAAATTGTGCGTCTTAAAACAAAAGATATTCAGCTGGATGTAGTTTACATGTAGCCACCAACTTACGATAATGTTTACATCGTTTAGACCGGCTGGTATAATAACAGCCGGTTGAAACAGCATGGACAACCACCAGGCAAAAATAATTAATTACTCACACTTAGCTGATCATTGCAAAAGAGTGTCAAATTTGTGAGCCAGTTTGGCCTGATTCAAAGATGTTCTTTGCTTACAGAAACAAAATTGCATGTAATATAACAGAAGCCTTACATATCAGGAGACGTTCAGATAACTGCGTAAGCGAGCCGTAAAGCTTACTAACGAAGAATTTTCCCGTGGCAGTGTCACGTGATTATTTTGTGGTTTTTGTAGACAAAATACTTTATTTTGCAAATTGGTTGTACAATGTGATACCTTTTTTTTGTATGGCCTTGCTCACGTGCGCTACTAGAGTTTGCATATTCATGTAACTGCCTTTCCGCAGTAAACTGAGCAACGAGTCGGCGCTTGTCTGGTCCCTTGCATTCCATTCTCGTTCATTGTCTTGGGTTGGCGCTGCCACTTAATGAATGAACAGTATTGGTTTGATGAAGAAGAAAACGCATATTTCCGCTAAACATTGGGGAACACGTATCAGTGTTGTTGGTAAGAGGAGGGTGAAAGAGGGAAGGGCAGGCCACCTGCTCGATAAATGAGTATTCCCACAACGGCGAGCTCTAGTATTCCTTGAACGTAGTTTCGGAGTAAGCCTCCCTTTGTTACCCCGCCCCCTCCTCCCCATTGCCTTTTTTTCTGGCCGGTCGTGTTGCCAGAAAATGCCCTTTCTATCTCCGCAGCCTAAGGACGGTCAAACGGAGCTTTCGGAGTCGCGCTCGATTATACCCCGCGCACGTGCTCTCGGAGGCTTGCTCGGTACTTCGGCGAATATAATTCACAGCACCACTGCCTGCCTTCCTTCTTTTTTTTTTTTTTTTGGACCAGCCGCTGAAGGTTGACTAAAAGGTAACTTGTTCTGCACGCTTTGTGGGACCACAGCCGGGCTAGACTGCACGTGCGCGCTCAAGCGCGCACGTGCAGTCTAGCCCAGCCGTGGTGGGACGAAAGATGCCAGTTTGAATGACACAGAACAGACTCCTGTCTCTGAGAAAAAGATGGGAGAATTTGAAGACCCCTCGCTTTGCTGAAGAGCTGATGGCCCTGGGAGTGGGGAGGAAACTTTAGCTCGCTTCCATAAAGGCAGCAGTTGCTTCAGCAAAATAGTTGAGGCTTGTGCTCGTCGGTGCCTATTTGAAAGATGCAGGACGCAGAAGAAATCTTTTCTAGAAAGCCTGTTTCGCTCTTAACAAAAGCGCTGGGCTGTGTGAGGGGTGCTTCCCTAGTCTCGGATTGGGATGGACACAGCGACCACCTGAAAAAATTCTACGTTCTGAAAAATGGCCTTCGGTGAGGTGAAAAGCGGGGGGGGGGGGAGGGGAGGGGGTTGGGTTGGCTTATAGCTTTGGGGGGGGCGATCGCCCAATCGCCCCCCCCCTGGATCCGCCACTGGGAGCTGCCAACAATCGCGTCATATTTTGCCGACTAATACATCATTTGTCGAGAGAAGAGGGAGCGATTTTCAGCTGACTTTGAGAATTTATTGTAAATTCCAGGCCGTGCGCATCGCTATAATATTTGGCTCGCGTGTTCTCGGGAGCCTCGACTACCGATTCGCAGCGCTTTTTGAGCATGCTCGAAAAGTGTTGCAGGGCCCCTTTAAGGGTGAATAAATGAGCTGAACAGTGCAGGCCAATGACTCGATAGATCCTAAGCGGATGGCTCTTAATTTCGACAGGCACAGCCATGTTGCCCTTAGTATGACTCCCCTTATGGGCATTAGCATTGAATGCTAAATTCCTGAAAAAGCACACATGCATAAGAGACCCAGCTATGTTTGCATACAGCTCATGCTTAATGTGTAGAATGCAATGCTAATGATAAATCCTTGTTTTCTGCTTTTGCACTGTACTTAAACTATCTACTGTCTTGGCATGCATACCTTGTAGTTTTGACAGTGCTCTATGACAACGTACAGTCGTGGTTTGCTTTTTTTTTTTGTTCTTGTTGCTACTGCTATTCATTATGTGGCATTGATTGATTGTGTTACCTGAAGGAATCTGGTCAATATTCATCAATTAAAAGTTTACTGCAGCCAGTTTCCACAAGGTCAGCAGTAATTGCAATTGACTGCAGCCATACATAGCCAGATTATGTAATCTTACGCATATGGCAGCATAAATATTTTGTTCTGCATATAATCCGCACCCCCAACTACAAACCACGGAAAAATCAAAACTAGAAAAAAAAAAAGAGATCCCTGCGCTGAAGCCTCCTTTCATGCATTATTGTGGTGCGTTGCTTTAAAGCCAACTTGCACACAGAAATTTTGGTAAATTCATTAAAAGTTTTATATCGAGTTATATGATATATTGAACTAATCCCAGTTTTCTTGCAAGTTCGATATATGTGGGTTTGGCTGTACAAAGGAAACCCTCATGGGTTTTTCAGAAGGAAAGCTTCAGGCCCAAAGAAAAATTCGTCCTTCACAAGGCATCATACCCAGGACCAATATCTCCAGCACAGTCGCTGTGCCATCTGAGCTAAGCAGTAGGCCAGGAGATAGCAGCTCGAGGCCATATATATTGACAACTCAAAGCACAGGAGCACTAAATTGAGGTCAGCTCCGCAAAAGAATGTTAGGTGAAAAAAAATTGTGATCGACATGAGTGGGCTTGAAGTAACAGCAAGTCCATACCTAGACATAATTATCTGTAACTTCAAGATTTTTTTTTCGGAGAAACTCGTACGTATTTCCTTTGCACAACAGAAACTGTTGTGTCAAAATGTACACACACTTCATAGAAAATTATAATGCATAGCCTAACATTAAAAAAAAAGTCAAATTTCACCGCGAGGGCAAAGCAATGAATGCAGTAGCAACAAATTGTAGTGTTATACGAAGTGAGGCTAGCAGCTAACTCTTTTGGATCCGATCTCGCGTGACTTTACAAAACGCTTGTGTAAGAGGATACAGCCGATGCTCTTTCTGCATAGTCTCGTCGCTTTGAGAGCGCACCACTTACAAGGGTATACGAGCCGCTCGCTGATGGCTGCCGAGATAGCGCGCGCGCCAGCGATCGCGACTGCGCCCTTAGAATCAAAATTCAAAGTTGCTGCACGAGCAACACCCTCCCCTCCCCCCCCTTGCATCTTTTCATGCTTGTTCAAGACGGGCGGGGCGTTCCTTCTCTGCATCGACGGCAGGCCTCCTGAGCGGGGTAATGTTATCGCATGCGCCCTTTGAGCGACGGAGATGGGCCGGCTCTTTCGATCTCTGCTTCAGTCGCATTCGTCGTCCCCGCTCGTGCGCTTTTACCCGTGGTAGAACATACAATTAGCGCAGGGGGGGGGGGGGGGAGTGTTATCAAATTGGACTTTATATGGGGCATGATGGCGATGGTGACGGCGAAAACCCGTTGAGAGCGCCCATATAATTGCTATCGCCCCGCCACGGTGGTCTAGTGGTTATGGCGCTCGACTGCTGACCCGAAGGTCGCGGGATCGAATCCCGGCCGCGGCAGCTGCATTTTCGATGGAGGTGAAAATGTTTGAGGCCCGTGTATTTATATTTAGGTGCATGTTAAGGAACCCCAGGTGGTCGAAATTTTCGGAGCCCTCCACTACGGTGTCCCTCATAATCATATCATGGTTTTGGGACGTTAAACCCCAGATATTATTATTACAGTAGAACCCCGCTGTTACGTTCCTCACTGCTGCGTTTTCCCGGCTGTTACGTCGTTTTCCGCCGGTCCCGGCATAGCTCCCATAGGATACAATGTATTGGGAACCCCGCTGTTACGTCGTAACTGTCGGACCGTTCCCGTATGATACGTCGCGAAGTGTGCCCGGAGCCGACCGAGTGACTACGAAAGAGAGCGGCCATGGTGCATTTTCACGCAGCTTGGCCTCGTTTGACCGTAATATTAGCCGCATGAAAGGTGCAGGCAACAGAATCTTTCAATTGATGCAAACAAAAGCATGGCCTTCGAGATTCAAATTGCAAAGATGGCGTCTATGACGTAACTGCTCGCGAAAGCAAGGCCTTCGAGATTGGCATTTACTATTGACAAAAGCATAGCCTCTGAGATTTGCATTGCACAAACATGGCGTGTATGACGTAATTGCTTGTGAAAGCAAGGCCTTCGAGATTGGCATTCACTTCTGCCATCGCGTTGGCGTAGACTCATCATCATCGTTATTTATCGGAGGACGGGAGGAGTTCGAGCTGGTTGGAGCTCGCATGGTCGTGCGTGCGGTTCGCGGTCGGACTCGCCGCGCCGGTTGTGATTGCGTGTGCTTAGTTCTTTCATGCCTACAGCTGTTGGTGTTAAAAAAATCACATACGTTGATTACATTTCTGTGGATAAGGCCGTCCTAAGCTCCGCGTTTCTATCCATCGACTAGATCGCGGCTGAGCGCGCCAATTTTCGTGCTGCTCGTAAGAATTGAAATAAAATTCTGTACCACTAAATATTTTGCCGTTTTTCCTGTTTTTCGGCTCTTACGTTTCCCGTCTCTTACGTTTATTTCCTACGGTCCCTTCAAAAACGTATCAGCGGGGTTCTACTGTATAATATTATATAATTGCTATCACAATAAAAAGCAAATTTGAACAACTTGGTGGCTCCCTACCTCTAAAAAATTGAAACTTGTTTAAGATGGCATCTGACCTTAGCATAAACTGTGCCACCATTTTTGTTAGGCTGACTAAATATATAAGTAAAAAAAAAATGTTTATGTGTGATGAGGTGGGCAATGTTGGTGACTTGAACATGCTGAATGTAGAGGTTTTAAAAATTCATTTCTATGGTAGCAACAATATTTGGAGGTATAAGTAAGAGCTTTAAAGCCTCAGTAAAATACTCCTTGCTTTTTACATGAATCGTATTACTAACCATTTACATACATCACTGCAACCCTAAATTACCATCTAGCATTACAGCCATTCTAAGTTATTCACACTAGTGACTCCTATTCTTATATTAGTTGACGAATAGACACATATGTCGATAACATTGACATTGTTATTTTTTGTGTGGTTTGTAACGACAAAAATAAAGAAGTGTAATTGGATTATTATGCTTTTTTGTCTGAGTTATTATGAATAACAGTTATTTTCAGTTATTGTTTTTTGTGTTTAACAGGCACTGAATGCTGTTATCCCAACACTGAATGAAAAACAAATGGGCTTTTTGAAGAATTTTGTAGGGTATGTGAGCATGCTTTTCTTTTTCATCTTTCCTTGCTTATCTTTGTTTGAGAATGTTTGCAAACATTTGAACCTTGCTATTATGAAACATACTATAATGAAGTAATGGGGCTTTGTCGGAGTTGTTAAAGAGCTGGAAAATGTTTATGCATGAACACTTGAGTCCCAGAGACTAACATTAAAAAGACGCTGACATGATTTTGACAGATATGTGTGCGTGCAGGATCATCAAGAGCCAATTTTAAGTGCTCTTGTAAGCTGTAATTTAAACTGTAATTGCTGTAGCACTTCTTTCAAATTGTTCAGTTGCCTCTACCCATTCTACATAGAATGTGTGAGTGGTGTTATTCAGGATTAGATTCCAACTTAATGTCATTGGAAATGCTTCAAGCATACCACTTTACTAAGCTTCTTTTTGTTATAGCATATGTGTCCATAGTAATGTGACGTGTTCATGTAAAACTAAAACGCAAATGTCAGAAAAAAAGCAGCAGAAAACCAAGTGAAGTGTCACAATCAGTCAACTTCCATCAATTCAACCCCGGTTAACTTGATTTTTCTATGGATACAGTCTCGACCCAAGATCATAAACAGTGCCCATACATTTTTGTAGAACATTATTTTTTCATGATCTTGGAACATTATTTTTTCATGATCTTGATACTTTGATTGGCTTTTGCTGGATAATTGAAAATTTGCTGGTCTTGATACTTTGATTGGCTTTTGCTGGATAATTGAAAATTTGCTGGTCACCTCACATCTGCCTGGGCCTAGTAGTGAACACAGTAGTGGCTCTAGTAGCAGTAGTGTTCATTTTGGTTGCACTTAAGGTACCATGAATGCGTTAAACACACGCTATCTACCTTTGAAGTTGCCTATTTTTGACCTGCCAAAGAAAGCGTACCTTGAAAACAATAGCTCACAATTAATTATTAGCGTGCTTAAAGGGACACTAAAGGCAAATAACAATTTATGTCAGAGTGAAAACCCAATGTATGACAACTTCTAAAACGGCAATATTATCACCAGCAGTGCCCTACTTACCGAGAAATTAAGCTAAATGTATCACATGACGAGCGCCACGAGTGGGACATTTTCGAAGTGATCCCGATGACGTAGGGAAGTCGGCCTGCAATAAATCACTAGTAATCAAACTAGCAGCAGTAAAAAAAGAACATTCCGAGCATCAAAAGACGAAATAAAATGCTGTTTGTTCGTTTCCGCTTGATTCATGGAAAACAAAACCTCTGTGGCGTTGCCATGGGGAACGGCGCGCGTGGTTCAAAGGTTCCGTTTTCGCCGAACTGCGCCTTGCCCGTCTCAGTGGCAGTTTCGGGATCGCGTACTGCCGTGCGTGTTTTGCGCGCTCGTGAAGGTCGCTCTGACAGAAAGTTCGACAAAATGCCGCATGCGTGTGATATTGCCGGATGCCCGAATGGTGCACAACGCCAGTGCTGCAGCAAGGAAACCGGTGTGTCTTTTCACTGGGTGCCGCGGAATGAACCCTTACGCTCGAAGTGGCTTAGTGACATGCCATTGCGCCAGTGTGCTAAACAGTCAAAACCTCTGCGTGTGTGCTCGCTGCACTTTCGTACTGAGGATTACGAGACCAACCGCAACTTGGTGACGGCTTTGAATGTGCCCATCCGAGCAAGTCTTTGCCGCAGCGCCGTTGTTGCTACTGTGGGCCCCGCTACTTCCGCTCGGCTGCTACTAGTGTCGGCGGCCGCGCAGTAAAAGCGGGCAACGTTGGGCATGGCAGCAGTGACGTATGAGAGTCGTATTTTCAGGCGGGAGATTTGAAGCGCACTAACGCGATGCGGACCACTAAAAACGTGATTTTATTTCAAAATAAGCACTTCCTTGGCACAAAAGCAGCGCTACGAGGTTTCTGGGCCGCTATTTCAACAATCAACGTCGACTTAATATTTGCCTTTAGTGTCCCTTTAAGTAGCTCCAATGTGTGCTTTTTTTTTCCCCCACAGAGAACGTATTTGTTCAAAAATTGCATGTGTAGTCCAATCCAACACAAAACCAAAACTGCGTACCCAACAACCTGTTCCCATGCAAAACCAAAACCGTGTACACAATAACCTGTTAAGAGCCAGCCTGGCCAGTGTCATTTCTAAGATAGTGACCATGGATGGCAACACAATGAGCTTACGCATAGCATGACAACGACGACACGCACTTTCAGTCTGATATGGATATTGAGACAATAAGTTATTTTACTTGTAAAGATAGTGGTAACAAGTCGCATCATGTGTTTCCTGAATCCTTGTTAGCTGCATGCGTCACAGGACAAACTAGTGAAATAATTAGTCCAAGGTTTGGCCGCTATCCTCTATGCAATTTGTTAGGAGTCCTCCATTAAATGCAAGAGATAAAACACAATATTGACCATACAGAGGATGACATATTGTAGTTGTCCTTGCATTTCTTCTTCAATGTAAACCTATACAAACAAGTACCTAACTGGGATGTTTCCATGGACAGTGGCAGTGCTTGTCATGATTGCAATGAAGACAGTAAATACTGCAGTGGTGGGAATGTTGCTACAATTGCTGTAATCTGCTGCATTTCACTAAAGCTGCTACATCCGTGCTCTAAAACATTTGCTCCAAGAGAGAGTGTAGTGGCTTTTACTGTCAGGTGCAACTTTGGAGCCCACAACCACGATAATCTGCAGTTAACGTCGGATAGCAGCTGTCACTACCCTATGTGAAAAGGGTCTTTACGTGGCCTGTCTTTCTCAAAGCTAAACGGGCACTATGCTAATCAAAATTCAGTATGCACTCACGTGTAATGTTGGATGAAATTATGTCACTGTTTTTGCACATAGTTTAGTGTGCTTAGGCAATTTTTACTGCAGCTGTTTGTACCTACGCCTTTGCACACACTTGTGAGAGAAGGAATGGTATAAAGGGGCATTTTCCAAAATGGTGGACTCTGTAGTAGACTTGTTAGGCTGCACAAAGTAAGGAGAGGGATGACACAGAATGTGACAAAGGTAAACTAAAGTGCAAGGGCTACCAGAGGGACGTGAAGGGGCTATCTCACATGAATGCTGGCCCAGTGATGTTTTCTTTCGATGGCGGAAGTGTGAATGGCACGAGTACTCGTCTTTCAAGGTCGCAGGTGTGTGCAGGGAGTAAACCGTAGCAACTCCACCCTGTAAGGGAGACAAGCTCTGCACATATCTGTCATTTTGAGGCCACGATCACAACGACGAGAAAAACTACTCATGAGAAGTTTAACTGCAGCAAGTGTTCCAAAAATGTTCAAAATTACTTTACATCACTCGTTAAGGTAGAACCCCACAACAAGACGAAGCACACACGAAACCCTGAGGTATGGAAGGTACCTTGGTCCCGAAACAACTACAGTCTGCAAACTTTAACTCACAATATTCCAACCATACTCAACCGGTACAAACACGCAGCCACGTTAAATAAAATATGTCTGCGCGACTACTTTTTATCTTTATAACTTAAAACAACTCATTACCCTGCATTCATGTATGAAGTGTCAATGTTATATTTTACATATATGTGTGATATATGCTGATTGTTATGTATACAACCTTTCACTGTGAATGCTATGTAAAATCACTTTGTGACACGTGGCATGTGTGCTGTTGCCATGTAAGGGAGGGACCCTGGGCCTTCGTCAAGCTGCTGCGACAGCTCTTTGCCCAGGTGTCCCTCCATATTGTTTTTTTGGTGAATAAAATTGAAGTTGAAATTGAATTGAATTGAATTTTCATAGACGGAAAGGCTGATCTGGCCTTTGTTGTGATGTGCAATTTGTAAGTAATGTTTCATTTAATTTAACAATGTTTACCAGATATCTGTGCAATGCCTCAGCGGATGTAGCCAAAACACTTTCCTGCTCTGGTGTGATGCAAAAGTACTTCCCATTGGATCAGGTTACCCCACCAGGTGAAATACCACCAAAGATTCCTCTAGAGAGGATCTTCTTTTCTGGTGAGTGTACCGGCATTGTGCTTTGATTTCCTTTTTTTTTTTTGTGTGCTCTATTACTTTGTAAGCACACTAGCATTCTCATTATTGGGATGCCAAACAATTCTGAGCTGGTGTATGGAAACATTACATCTTAAAGCACTTCTTTAAGATAGAAAGGGTTACTAAAGCAAAAGGAAAAAGAAATTTTTCTTTTCTTGAAGTATCAGGCAGGGAACTGTACATTGTGTTTTCGTGTCCCGAAATTTACCCTAAATATCTAATGAGCAGGGGCTACGCCCCTGCCCATTAGATATTTATGGGGGGGGGGGTTCAACCCCCCTTCCCCCCCCCGGAAAAAAATTTCTGGCTACGCCCCTGCTAATGGGCACTAATGGTGAACACTTGTTACCCTTATTACCCCTGTTGCATGGACATTTTCTGTTGCTGTTTGAAGCCAAGAACCATTGAAATTCACTAGAGTGCTTATTTGGGCCAGTTTTTACATGTCTATAGAAAACAAGAAACAGTGCGAAACAAGAAAAGTGAAAGTTTATAGTATTGTTCGTCTTTTTCTGTGTGTGCGGGTGGGGAGGGAACTCTAGGTGTTTCATTGTCATGTGGGGTAATATTAAATTTACTGTTGGCAAAAACTGTGTATAAAATTTATCGGGTGAAAAAAAGCTGTGTGAAGCCATCTACCCAGAAGCCAGTGTTGCAACAAGTTTGAAGTGCCTACAGGACATCACAGCAAAAGCAGATGGTTAGGCAAGGGATAGGGTAGACAAGAGAAGGAATGTATACAGCTATACCTCAGTTGATTTTCCTAATCAGCTAAAAAAAATAGCCTCCTGTTACAATGTGGACGTGGTTTTCAACACCAAGAATAAGTTCATCTCCATATGACCAATTCTGCATATGCATCCATGTAAAAAATGGTTGCTGAAGCATGCTTCCTGTTGCAGCAAGCATATAGTATGCCCATCGTTTCATTTGTTTCATGTCTTTAATGTGTCTACTGCATCCCTTTTTCATGTGGACATGATACATTGGGCACACTGGTCAGTGCTTGAATATCAGGCTTAGAGAGCACCACAGCTCCTCTGAGAGGGGTACCTTATTCACACCTTGCTTTCACACTGCTGTCAGTGTGGTTGCACACCTGACCTGCAGAGCACCTCAGTTTTCTTCCAGCACCATAACAAGGAATTTCATGAGGCTTTTTCCATTCACGAATGTGTTTTCCACCTGTGCCGGTAACCTTTGATAAACCTGCTAACCAGTGAATTGAATTATCTCGATAGGTCATTTGGCTGTGAACTATGATAGTATATTTGCTAGGCACACGAGGCATTAGCTGGTTCGCTTTTTTTTTGCAATGCCCATGCCCCAGATTTTGTTTTGTTTTTAGTTTTTAATCAATGCAGAGATATAGTAAATGTGTTTTGTAGTTCTGAGGATTTGAAGACGCCATGGTGTTTTTTTTTTGTTGTTCTTTTTTTATTTTTTTACCTTCCTTATGTTGAAAAATAAAAATGGCTTGGTTTTGAGAATAAACTTTAGTTCGAAATGAGTGCTCGTCCTGGCTTTACCTTCTTGTTTTGTCTTTTTTTTTTTTCAACCTTTCCCAGTTTCAATCGTTTCTTTTAAAAACTGAGCTTTGGGAGCTGCCACTGTACCATGGATCACATATACTTCCATTAACTCAGTGGCACTGTCGTTATACTGTCTTAAAGAGGAGAGATCAGAACTTAGATAGCCACAACACAATATTTTGCCGTGCAAAACTAAAGGAAAAAGAGTAAATACTGGTGTTTCAAATATGTTACCACTGCCAGATGTACAAGGGAAGTGCTCTTATAGGCTGGTGCACATTAGAACCATTAGTGTCCATTTCTTGTGAATTTTGACAGTAGTGTGCATTTCTCCCAGCGATGTTTGAAAGTCGTGGCAGACTGCATTACGAGGTTGTGTTTTTTCAGTAATGCATTCACAATGCAAACTTATTGGCTGTACCATAGTGGCAGAGCAGGCATATTAAAGAAGCATGCTTGCGTGTGTATTCCCCCCCCCCTCTCCAGATGTTAAATTGTGGGCTAACATTTCCTTTGCCAGTGCGTCTCAAAATGAAAATTGTTCGATGTGCAATTCAGAATGGTAGAATGGTTGTATATAAAAAAAAAACAAGCCAGAATTTTTACTTTGCATGCAAATGATTCTGATGATCATATAAGGCAATAATATGTCAAATTTCGTTGTCAGACAGGTAAACTTTAACATAAAAAATTTTTTTTACACTGAACAGAAGAGGGGCTTAGTTGCCACTGTTGTCCAATGCCAGTTCAAAATCACTCGCACTTGAAAAGGATCAGCTCTTGCAATCAACGCGTTATCTTTACATTTTAGTACGAATCATTTCAGCATAGAGTTTCTCATAATAATACCTAGAGGGAAATCTGGCGCCACCGTCTATGCGAACTTCTTAAAGGGGTCATGAAGCACCCCTTGGGCTGATTGAAAAAACACATCCTGCGGAAAGCTGATACGGCTATGAACTGCTCTGCCAAATATTACAGTCGTGCGCGCCGCGTAATGGCCACAAGCGGAGCGCGAAGTTGCGTTTCCCGAGGCACCCTCTTTTCAAACAGAGGCCGGTTCTCACTCTCGACGGTGGGCGGGGCGTCTGTCCGCTGTACGTCGCAAGAGACATAGCATGCTTATTGGCCGATAGCCGACGTAAATCGAGAGCGGCGTTCGGATCAGATGCGCTTCTTGCTGCGGGGTGCCGCCACTTGCCGGCGCCGCACTCCTCAGTACACGGAAGCCGCACTCGCGCAAGCGAATCACAGCGGGAGAGCGATCGCGTTTCATGACGCGCGCTGGCGTAACTTCTTTCCCCCATGCCATCCCTCCCTGTCTAGCTTCCAGTGCGCTCGCCGGCACGAGAAAAGAGAGAAAGCGCTGGGAGCGTGCGCCAAACCACCGTAACTCCGCTGATTCTTGACGGATTCGAGAAATTTTTGCGGCAATCGATTCGGGAGGCAGTGCACTCCGATACTGAGGCCATTAGATCATTACTTGGAAAAGTGGTTCATGACCCCTTTAAGGGGCGCTGTTGCCGTGATAGGAATGACGGTATATGTGCCTGCGAGGCTTGTGTTGGCTGGTGTTGATTGAGGCTTCGGCTAAAAAGCAGACCTGACTGCACAAATAAAGCTTCTCTAAAAAAAATTTTTGTAAATGGATCCTATTCACGCATATTATATTCTAGAATAAAAGTCCACCCACCTATACGGCATAACCAAACAGCGAAAGGAAGAAACAGGTGACAAGCAGTCACAGAATGAACGCTGGCCTTGTCATCTGCCTTCCAAGTTTAGCGGCCGTTCGTTACTTTTTATGCTTCATAAAATTGTACATCAACGCATAAGTTTCCAAAGTTAAATAAAACTCGTTTCCGTGCAATGGTAAAAAAAGAAATAGGCTACTACGTGCTCCTTCAGTACGAAATCAACCATTTTGAAGCAAGGAATGCGTTGAAGCCAGACGCGTCTTCGAGGTGTCCGGGCTCTTCGTGAATGATGCCAATCCAAGCCAAGTCTGAATCTAACATATTCCAGTGTTTCCATGTGTACAACAGCTTGCAGCGTCAGTTTTCCCTCTAGGTAACACTCTATGCATGTGAGAGGTGAAGCATACTATATTAAACACTTTCTTTTTTTTTTCCCCCAGTAACGAGGCTAGTTCAAAATCACTTGCAGTCAAAGGGGCTGAACTCACAGATTTCCCACATTTTCTTTTCTTTTCAAGATTATCTAAAGCTCAAACATATCGCAAATGATGTCTGTTTGAGATGGCTAGCAAGTTAGCAACTAAACAAAGTCTGCTTTCAGGTATACTCTTCAGCAACTCCTTGTGATACTTGATGTTATATTATATACTGTCACGTGGTCGTGACGTCGACGAAGACAGCAGTCGGCGTTTGTAGGATGAAACTGTTTATTTGGCCGAACTTGTGGCTGGAAAATGAGAACTAGAACTATAGCAATACACGCTGTACAATGATAGCGGCGAACAGGGCGTCGTCCGTCGATCAACTCACAAGCGGTCACGCGCGTCGGCTTTTATACAGGCGCTATCGAACTTTCCAGCAATATCGCTGGTGGCGGCGTAATCTCTAGACAAAGCTGGAACATTCACGTGCGGGGCGCAATCTTAACAAACCGATCTACTACAATCGCGACGCTTCTAGAACACTACTTCGCGGACAGCGTCGAGCATTGATAACCGTCCCTGCCGGTCAAACCCGAATACATCAAAACAAGACAAGAAGTGGGCGTGGCATTGCCCCCCTCTGAAAAAGCATCGTCCCGATGCTTGTGAAAGAACATAGAAGAGAAAAAAAAAACAAGTGCATACACAAATAAATTACAATAACGAAGGAAAAAAATAGAGTCCCCAGGCTCGCTAACGCGCAAAGAACGGCTTAAGGCGCACGACATGGATGACTTCAGGTCGCGCACGGCGCCGCTGAGAGTTCGTAATGCCGTCAGGGACAACCTCATAGTCGAGTGCGCCGAGGCGTCGAAGTACCCTGTACGGTCCGAAGTATCGTCGAAGAAGTTTCTCACTAAGTCCTCGTCGGTGTATTGGCATCCATACCCATACAGGGTCACCGAGTTGGTAGTCCATGTGGCGTCGTCGAAGGTTGTAGCGGCGGCTGTCAGTCGTCTGCTGGTTCTTGATCCGTAGGCGGGCGAGCTGTCGTGCTTCTTCGGCGCGCTGTAGGTAGGTGGTCACGTCGATGTTTTCCTCATTGGTCACATTTGGTAGCATGGCACCGACCGTCGTTGCCGGGCTCCGTCCGTAAACCAACTTGTATGGCGTCATCTGCGTCGTTTCCTGTACGGCCGTGTTGTACGCGAAGGTCACGTACGGAAGGATGGCGTCCCACGTCTTGTGTTCGACGTCGACGTACATGGCCAGCATGTCGGCGATGGTCTTATTTAGACGCTCGGTGAGGCCGTTGGTCTGTGGGTGGTACGCGGTGGTGCGGCGGTGGCTTGTGTGGCTGTATTCCAAGATCGCCTGAGTCAGGTCAGCCGTGAACGCCGTACCTCTGTCGGTGATGAGAACCTCTGGGGCGCCGTGTCGAAGGACGATGTTCTCAACGAAGAACTTGGCTACCTCAGCGGCACTGCCTTTGGGCAGGGCTTTTGTTTCGGCGTAGCGGGTGAGGTAGTCGGTAGCCACGACGATCCATTTATTTCCGCAAGTCGACGTTGGGAACGGCCCCAAGAGGTCCATCCCGATCTGCTGGAATGGTCACCGAGGAGGCTCGATCGGCTGAAGGAAGCCTGCTGGTCTTGTGGGCGGTGTCTTCCGTCGCTGACAGTCTCGGCGCGGCCAGTAGTACTTTTCTTGTACTCGTGCGAGCGTTCGGGAAAGTCCGAGGTGTCCAGCCGTTGGGTCGTCGTGCAGGGCATGCAAAATTTCTGGTCGCAGTCCCGAAGGTACAACGATAAGGTAGCTGGCTCGGGCCGGAGTGAAGTTCTTCTTTACGAGGACATTGTTTTTCAAGGAAAATGATGCCAATCCTCGCCTGAATACTTTTGGGACAACGATGGTCCTGCCCTCCAGGTATTCCACTAGACCCTTCAGTTCCGGGTCGGCTCGCTGTCGTTCGGCGAAGTCTTCGGTACTTATGGTTCCCAAGAAGCTGTCATCATCCTGGTCGTCGGGCGTTGGTGGGTCGATGGGGGCACAAGACAAGCAGTCGGCGTCGGAGTGTTTCCTTCCGGACTTGTACACGACAGTAATGTCAAATTCTTGAAGTCTTAGGCTCCACCGTGCGAGGCGACCTGAAGGGTCCTTCAAGTTAGCCAGCCAACACAAGGCGTGATGGTCGCTCACAACTTTGAAGGGCCTGCCATAGAGGTAGGGGCGAAACTTTGACGTAGCCCAGATGATGGCGAGGCACTCCTTTTCTGTTGTGGAATAGTTGACCTCTGGTTTAGACAGCGACCGGCTAGCATA
The DNA here is from genome assembly GCF_013339695.2 of Rhipicephalus sanguineus. Classification (NCBI taxonomy): domain Eukaryota; kingdom Metazoa; phylum Arthropoda; class Arachnida; order Ixodida; family Ixodidae; genus Rhipicephalus; species Rhipicephalus sanguineus. Next base: position 49,383 of record NW_023614528.1, read on the forward strand.
ACTGATAACCCTTTCCAGTCCGCCCGTCCGCTGCACAAGGACGGCGCCGAGTCCTATGCTGCTTGCATCGGTGTGAATCTCCGTATCGGCGTATTCGTCGAAATGCGCAAGTATCGGAGGTGTCTGCAGGCGTCGTTTCAGTTCATGAAATGCTTCGACTTGCGCTGTTTACCACCTGAATTCGACGTCGGTCTTCGTGAGCTGCGTTAGTGGCTCGGCGATCCGTGAAAAGTCTTTGACAAAGCGTCTGTAATAGGCGCACAAGCCGAGAAATCGGCGCACGGCCTTCTTGTCGGTGGGTGGCGGGAAAGCGGCGATGGCAGCTGTTTTCTGCGGGTCTGGGAGCACTCCAGTCTTGCTGATCACGTGACCCAAAAACAAGAGCTCCTCGTACGCGAAGCGGCACTTTTCTGGCTTCAGGGTGAGCCCGGAGTTCTTGATTGCTTGAAGTACGGATTGAAGTCGCTGGAGGTGTTCGTCGAAGTTCGAGGAATACACAACGACGTCGTCCAAGTAAACAAGGCAAGTCTGCCACTTCAAGCCAGCTAATACAGTATCCATGACTCGTTGGAAAGTCGCAGGTGCCGAGCAAAGACCGAAAGGCATGACCTTGAACTCGAACAGGCCGTCCGGTGTTGTAAAGGCGGTCTTTTCTCGGTCTCTCTCGTCGACTTCAATTTGCCAGTAGCCGGTCTTGAGGTCCATCGACAAAAAGTAATTCGCGTTGTGGAGTCGATCCAGGGTGTCGTCTATCCGTGGGAGAGGGTACACGTCCTTCTTTGTGATTTTGTTCAGGCGACGATAATCGACACAGAAACGTAGGGTCCCATCCTTTTTCTTCACTAACACCACGGGAGACGCCCACGGGCTGTTGGACGGCTGGATGATGTCGTCGCGTAGCATTTCATCGACTTGTTTCTTAACGGCCTCCCGTTCCTGCGTCGAAACCTGGTAGGGACTCTGACGGAGTGGTCGAGCATTTTCTTTTGTTATGATGCGGTGCTTAGCAAGGGGCGTTTGTCAGACCCGCGATGACGACGAGAAACAGTCCCTGTATTCCTGCAGAAGGCGTCGAAGCTGTTGCTGTTGGCGAGCGGGAAAACTTGGGTTTACGTCGAAGGGTGGCTCAGGGATCGTCGTCGTAGCTTCGTCAGAATCTGAAAAGGCAAACACATCGCTGACGGCCAAGATTTCTTCGATGTATGCAATCGTCGTGCCCCTGCTCAGGTGTCTGTATTCCTGGCTGAAGTTCGTTAGCATCAGGCTTCCTTTTCCTTCATGCAACCGAGCAATGCCCCTTGCGATGCAAATGTCACGGTCTAGCAGCAAACGCTGATCGCTCTCGATGACACCTTCGATGTCTTCAGCTTTTTCGGTGCCGACGGAAATAATGACGCTGGAACGCGGCGGAATGGTCACCTGCTCTTCTATCACATTCAATGCATGTTTCCCTGGCGTCGCGCGGGGCGGGAGCGCTTTATCTGAGGTTAGTGTTATTGACTCGGACCTCAGGTCGATGACGGCGCCGTGTTCACTTAGGAAGTCCATTCCATGTATTGCATCCCTGGAGCAGTTTTGTAGGATTACAAAGCTCGCAGGATAAGTCCGGTCATTGATGGTGACTCTCGCCGTGCAGACACCAATCGGCGTTATCAGATGGCGTCCAGCGGTGCGGATTTCGGGGCCTTCCCAAGCGGTCTTAACTTTCTTCAACTTCGTGGCGAAGGGCCCACTGATGACGCAATAGTCGGCTCCAGTATCGACGAGAGCGGTGACGTTGTGGCCGTCGATGAGAACGTCGCGGTCGCTAGTTCGTCGTCTTGCATTGCAGTTGGGTCTCGGCGTCGGGTCACGGCTGCGTCGGTTTGTTCCACTGCTTCCATGTTGCGTCGTCGGGTCTTCTTCGGTCCGCAAGGTCTCGTCAGGGGTCTGTCTGGTTCGCATCGTGTTCTGAAGGTTTAGTCGCGACGTCGTCGTCGTCGGCGGAGGATCTTCAGTAGTTCGTCGTACAGCAACCGCACCTCCATCGGTTGCTGCCCTTAGTTTTCCGGATACGGGCTAGGCGACCGGCCCCGGTTTGGGCCAGTGTACGGCCGGCGGTGCGGTGACATGTAGCGGCCGGGCGACGGCGAGCGTGAAGGACGTCGTTCTTGCCACTGCGTTCCGGTTAGGTAGTCGTCGGTGTCGCGAGGCCGTTTGCCTGGCTGCGGTCGCGGCGCATTGATGGCGAATCCTCGTAGTCCCATCTGTCGGTACTGGCAGCGGCGGTACGTGTGGCCGGCCTCCCCGCAGTGGTAGCAGAGCGGGCGGTTGTCAGGGGCGCGCCAAACGTCGGTCTTCCTCGGGGTGTAGTGCTGGCCGCCAGGTGGGCGGTAGGGCGATGATTGCGGCGGTGTCTGGCGACGGAACTGCGTCGATGCGGTGTCATGACGCGGGCGCGGCGGGGGAGCGTAGCGTCGGGCTGCAGCAACGTAGCTCAAGGCTTGCGGCTGAGGCTGTGGCTGTGGTGGTTCAAGGGTGCCCAGCGATTGCTGGATTTCTTCTCGAATGACGTCTGCGATGGAGTCCACTTGAGGCTGGGGTGAGGGCAACAGCTTGCGCAGTTCCTCTCGCACGATTGCTCGGATTGTTTCGCGCAGGTCGTCGGAGCCGAGCGCATGAACAGCGGGGCTGTCTTGGATTGATCGGCGATTATATTGGCGGGTGCACATTTCTAGCGTCTTCTCAATGGTCATGGCTTCTGAGACGAATTCCTGGACGGTATTCGGTGGATTCCTCATAAGTCCGGCGAAGAGCTGTTCCTTTACACCTCGCATGAGGAAACGAACCTTCTTCTCTTCAGGCATATTGGGGTCAGCGTGGCGGAACAGCCGGGTCATTTCTTTCGCGAAGAGTGCCACGTTTTCGCTCGGCATCTGCACGCGGGTCTCGAGCAGAGCCTCAGCCCTCTCTTTGCGAATGACGCTCGTGAACGTGGCGAGGAACCTGGCGCGAAATATGTCCCACATTGTCAGGGTTCGCTCTTGGTTCTCGAACCAGGTATGAGCGGTGTCTTCCAAGGCGAAGTACACGTTCCGTAGCTTGTCGTTATCAGTCCAGTTGTTGTAAAGGGCGACGCGGTCGTACCTTTCAAGCCAACTTTCCGGGTCTTCGAGCGGTGACCCACGGAAGGTAGGTGGCTCCCTCGGCTGATGTAGCAGCACAGGTGCAAGCACCATGGGTGCTGTCGCCATCGCTGATGTGGTGGGCATAGTCGGGGTCTTCCTGGTCTTGTCGGGTAGAGGCCCGTACTCCGGTGGGAGACCTTGCTGCCTGCGGCTGGCCCGCTGGTCGGTGTCTTCTTGACGGTGTGGGCTCGGCTCACGGCTTGACGGAGCCTCCTGAAGGAACAGCACCTCCACCAGATGTCACGTGGTCGTGACGTCGACGAAGACAGCAGTCGGCGTTTGTAGGATGAAACTGTTTATTTGGCCGAACTTGTGGCCGGAAAATGAGAACTAGAACTATAGCAATACACGCTGTACAATGATAGCGGCGAACAGGGCGTCGTCCGTCGATCAACTCACAAGCGGTCACGCGCGTCGGCTTTTATACAGGCGCTATCGAACTTTCCAGCAATATCGCTGGTGGCGGCGTAATCTCTAGACAAAGCTGGAACATTCACGTGCGGGGCGCAATCTTAACAAACCGATCTACTACAATCGCGACGCTTCTAGAACACTACTTCGCGGACAGCGTCGAGCGTTGATAACCGTCCCTGCCGGTCAAACCCGAATACATCAAAACAAGACAAGAAGTGGGCGCGGCAATACAAACAAGCACAATTTTCACACACACTATCTTGAAGCACAGAGCATCAGAGGAGCTCAAATCATCTTCAGGCCTGCATGAAAGACAAAAAAGCACTGGACAAGTTGATCTCATCATTTGTCTTTTTTGCAAATATGTGCTTGGTGAGCTCAGCTTGCCTTTTGTCCTTAAAGGATTAATCTGCTTCCACATAGGTTGCATGTGTATATATAGGTTCCAGATATTTTACCAGGAACAGGCATCATTTTTATCTTGGTCAAAATACCTGGAAATTTTTTTTTTATTTGAAGCATTGTATTTGTTTTGCTTATTGCTGCTTGATTTATGTGGAAAGGCAAGAAGTAAGTGCGTTAGCCACTCCTTCCAGTTAACTTTTTCTTTTCTCTCACTGTAAAACTTTTCGGGTAAAACATCTAGGCATGCAAAAAATTTTTTCTGTGCTTTTATTTGCGTTCACTATTTTACACTCGTGTTATGTTTTCTGTAATAAATGTAATATGATAATTATGTTCGTGATCACAAGAGCAATGACAGGCTTACAAAGTGGGGGAATGTCTGTGAAAGCTGGTGCAGTCCACTAAGACTAAAGGTCTGCACAATCTCATGACTTAGATTCACTAGAGAAGAAAATTTTTTTTCCCCAGGGCTGCACCATGGCTCCCACTTGTTATTAGACACGGATTGATACACAGAGCTGGCTTCTGTGCGTGCCCAAATGCACGCGCTAGTCTTGCTCAGCCATATATTGCAAGAGTTCCATGAGACTGCCATAACAATACTGCACTCTGCAAGGATATAGTGGCATAAAGCAGTGTGTGAATATATTTCATTAGCCAGATTTTACAGCAGAACTGTTATGCCCGCCGTTTTCCAACTCACAAAGTAGACAAGCAATTGTAGTCATGCCGGCATGCGCTTAGCATAGCTGGGCCTAGCTAAGCCAAATTAATCATAGCCAAGGCTAATTAAGCCTTGTTGAGCATGGTAACACCTAATGAGCTAAGCATAATTATGCTAATTAAGTCGCATCCTAATTAGTCCTAATTGAGTCGAGTTGAGATTCTGGTGCGCCTAGTCATGCCGGGCTCAGAAAGAGGTGCCGAGCTAATCCTAATTAAGACTATTTAATACTGAGCTTAATTATCCTAACTAAGCTAATCTAGCTATAATTAAGCCTGGTTGACTTCGGATGTAAGCTAATTGAAACCAAGCCTCGGATATGTAAATTAGATCAATTAAGCTAATTGGCCCAGTTAAGCTAATTAAGCTACTTGGTGCTGTGATTGCCAGGCGATACCCAATCGAACCTGATCGATACCTAGCCAATTTACAATGTGATCACATGAACACTTCGTGCATCAGCATGTGAATGCATGTGTGCCTAGTCAAGCCAGGACCAGCCGAGTGCCGACCAGCTCTGCTCTGCCCAAGCCTTGCGAGACTCGGTGCTAGCTGCACAAATATTTAGCTTGAACAAGAAAAGGTTTCCATGATTTCTGCAATCATGATATCTGATCCTAGCATGCAGCCATTAATAGCATCATCATAGCTTTGATCGCATACACTCAATGTGCACTGAACTTCATGTTGGATGAGGAAGATTATAAAGCTAGTTTTCCAGAGATCCTAACTTTTCAGGGTGAACTCTTTACCCCACACCTACCCATGCATGCATTCGCGCATGCACAAATGCACGCATGCAGAAGCAGCAGCTGTCACAATCTCTCACATTCTGAGTTGTAAGTGTGCACCGTTGCTTTGGACAGTCATTTATTTTTATGGCATTTGCGTTTTAATTTTTAATCAGAGTAAGTTAATATGCCTAAATATGTCATTAAAGGGACACTAAAGGCAAATAACAATTTATGTCAGAGTGAAAGCCCAATGTATGACAACTTCTAAAACGGCAATATTATCAACAGCAGTGCCCTACTTACCAAGAAATTAAGCTAAATGTATCACATGATGAGCGCCACAGGTGGGACATTTTCGAAGTGATCCCGATGACGTATGGAAGTCGGCCTACAATAAATCACTAGTAATCAAACTAGCAGCAGTAAAAAAAGAACCTTCCGAGCATCAAAAGACGTAATAAAATGCTGTTTGTTTGTTTCCGCTTGATTCATGGAAAAAAGAACCTCCGTGGCGTTGCCATATGGGGAACGGCGCGCGTGATTCAAAGGTTCCGTTTTCGCCGAACTGCGCCTCGCCCGGCGCCCCGCTTCGCTCACGCGGTCGCGTCTCAGTGGTAGTTTCGGGATCGCGTACTGCCGCGTGTGTTTTGCGCGCTCGTGAAAGTCGCTCTGACCGAAAGTTCGACAAAATGCCGCATGCATGTGATATTGCCGGATGCCCGAATGGTGCACAACGCCAGTGCTGCAGCAAGGAAACCGGTGTGTCTTTTCACTGGGTGCCGCGAAATGAACCCTTACGCTCGATGTGGCTTAGTGTCATGCCATTGCGCCAGTGTGCTGAACAGTCAAAACCTCTGCGTGTGTGCTCGCTGCGGGACTGCGGGACTGCGGCAAGCTTCGATGGCCGTTGTTGCTACTGTGGGTCCCGCTACTTCCGCTCTGCTGCTACTAGTGTCGGCGGCCGCGCAGTAAACGCGGGCAACGTTGGGCACGGCAGCAGTGACGTATGAAAGTCGTATTTTCAGGCGGGAGATTTGAAGCGCGCGAACGCGATGCGGACCACTAAAAACATGATTTTATTTCAAAATAAGCACTTCCTTGGCATAAAAGTAGCACTACGAGGTTTCTGGACCGCTATTTCAACAATCAACGTCGACTTAATATTTGCCTTTAGTGTCCCTTTAAAAGAGGTTTGTGCAGCAGTATTTCAGATTGCTAGCCTAAGCGACGTCACTCACCCATTCTATCTAGAATTGGTAGGGAGAGAAGAAAATTCACAGAGGGATGTTGCTTTGGTAGGCATGGATGTGAAAACATTAGAATATACATATAAGCTTCAGCGTTTACACATGTCATCTAAAGGGCCCTTTACCAGGTAATGGTGTTGCAAATTAACAAGCGTAGTGCTTTGATTACATGGTGGCAATCATGTCTGCGATGCATGAAATTACTGCATTGTGTGAAGACAGTTGAAATTTCAAGCAGAAGGCTGGAGGTCTTTCCTCTCAAGGGATTTACGCTTCGAGAAAGTCAAGGTCACATGCTGCACAAGTGCCCTAGCACAACGTACTCTGCTTGTTAGAATGTCCCATTCCATGGCATGTGACAGTACTTAGGTATCATGTAATGCAGAATGTACAATGCTGCCACTTGAAAAGTGTGGTGAAACAAAACGATGAGAGAAGAAAAAAAAAAGTAGCCTGAGCTTGTCACGGCAATGCGACACTGTCCCTTGACTCCAGTACTAGGAAAAAGGCAGGGAAGCAACACCGCTTGTGGATGCTAGCCAAGGCAATGAAAGTGATTGTTTATGCTAATAGTGATGCCCAGTTAATTACAGCAGGGTAACAAGACAGTTTAATTTCTTCTAACTTGTCCAATGATGAGGTGATATAAAAAAATTTTGGTGAATGCTACCTGGACAGCACTTAACAACTTCCAGTGTGTAACCAAAACTTGAAATGGGGCCTGATGAAATGGGCCCTTAAAGTTGGCCTTTAATGTTCGTAAGAACCGCCCCTGCCAAATTTTCACCTTTACGTACAACCACCAAGACATCTGGGGTCCCTTTAAAAATATGTTTTAGCGCATGCTAGTGGTGTGTTTTTGCAGTTGCAGGCCTTATCTGCTCAAGCATTGCTTGCACGTTGTTTTACAACAATGGCAACAAAAAAAAACTATCAAAAAAAAGCTACCTCTTTAGAGGGCATGGCATGTTTCACTTTGATCACTGCATCGCTGTTGGTCATATTACTTATCTTGAGTGTTTAAAAAGTTTAACAGTGATAAATTATATTTCATCGGCTTCAATGCAAATTTTTCGAGTATTACTTTTGTGGGATAACCTTTGCAAATTGAACTACCCTGTATGTGCAGTGATAAGTAACAGATGTGTTAACAGTATAAAGCACTGTCTCAGTTTCTAATATAATTCTTCTTCACTGTTTTTAGGTTTGCAATGTGGATAGTGTGATTGAGCTCTTCATTTATTTCTTTTTAGCGGAAAACCCTGCCACAAATATAGGAAGGATGGGGAGAGCACTTGTGGCTTCACATGACCCAGAAGAGATCGTCTCTCTTATCAAATTTTTCCAGGGTGTTTCACCTCCTGTTCGGTTGACATCACTGTGCTCACATGTATGTTCTGACTTTTTCCTCTGTGAGTTCTGTTGAATGTATTTTCTGTAAGAAAGCTCTTTGTGTGGTAGTGATTGATATTTTTTTAATCTTTCTTAAGTTTCTTAAAAAACTGTTAAAATGTAGTTTTATTTTTTCTGAATAACACCTCTGTCTCGCTCCTCAGTGCGAGTACTATTGGAGAATGTTATGATGGGAGTAATTTTTGAGATTGTGAATTTTAACTGAGTTTTCTTTGTTGAATCTTGCACATGAAACAGCACATTAAATTGAGAACAATTGCTTGGTTAAGTTGCAGTATCACATGTGTACCCCGTTTCATAAATTGTGGGATCTGGGGAAAATAAATATTGATCCACTTAACACATCTGCATTTGGTTTGCAAAGTGCAGAGGGTATGGCTAAAAATGATTCTTCTCCTGAATTTCTCACCAGAGGTGGGAAGTAGCCGTAGTATTCTCACTCTGTAATGGGTGCCCAACTCATTCCAGCTGACAGAACCAAAAGCCACTTTATTCAGGACATAACACATCATATACAAATGATACAAGGTGGCAAATGATAATAGTACTTACATATGTGTGTCAATCTACATACAAATCCAATTTCTTATATCAAACAGACGCTGTGAAAATTTGTATTTGATGTTGCTTCAGAATTCTGAAAATGTTTATATTAATTTCGATGATTGAAGCACTTCTTTGGCTATTCATATTCTTTTTTTTTTTTAGATATTCAATTATAAAATTTCACTATCCACACACCCCTACAGTCAAATTGCTTCAAGGACAGTAATATTCAGAACTTGTGATGAATTTTTTTTTTCTTTGTCGCCACAACTAGAGGGAAAACTGAAGGTGTGCTTTCAGTCTCCTCAGTGCACTTGTCAAGTTTGTTTCTTCATAAAATATTAGCTACATTGAAATTCTTGTTTATTTGTATTATTTAGCAAGCAGCAACTGTATCTTGAACCACATTTTGAGTGCATACAATGGACTGGATGTGCATGACAAAAAAAAGGGGGGGGGGGGTGTTGGATTTATTGTACAAATGACATGAAAGTGGTGTCCCGCAACATATTTATGTATTGTTTTTTCTCCACAGTGGCAACTGACTAGAAACTTGCGGGAGTTTCATCGGGGCCTCCCACAGCAGTGGCAAGATCGCATGTTTGTCCATCTGGCAAAAGCCCTAGAGTTACGCTCCCTCAAGGTGATTACTAGTACCTTTGGTTCTGCATTTACTATGGTTAATTATGTAGAGGAAAAGGACAAAAATAAATTGATACAGTCAGTTTTTTATGAACTTGCTACTAAGCTCGTGATACCATTGATGTAGGTTCCCCTATTAGAAAAGGAAACTTCAAATTTAAGACCACAAAATTGAGTGAACACTTGTGAGCTCAAACGATAAATGTAAATTCATTCATGGCTGGATTGTGCCAATTGTACAAATTTATATCTGTTTGAGATAACTAACATAACAAATGGTTTTATGGGGCAGGTACCCATTGTGGTGGCTTAGTGGCTATGGTACTGTGCTGCTAAGCATGAGATTGTAGAATCAAATCCCAGCTGCAGTGGCTACATTTAAATATGAGAAAATTACATTAACACCCGTATGCTTGGATTTAGGTGTACATTGAAGGACCCAAGGCAGTAAAACGTAACTTGGAAGTCTCCCCACCATGGTATGCCTGAATGAAATCTTGGTTTTGGCATGTAAAACCCCAGAATTAAATTTTTGAAATAGAACAGATGGAACAAGAACCTTGTTATACAAATTAATCTAGGCTTGCAGCTGTGGGAAAACTAACAAGGCATTTAATCAGCATATTTGCAAGACATTGGTGACCTTTTTGGATTTAGTGAAAGTTGTTCTTTAGTGGTTTACTCATGGAGAGGTGAAACAGAAGTAAAAAAACTTTCGTGGCTTTTCATGGCAGTCCACAGCAATATGACCATGAAGTGCAGTGAGGTGAAACTTAGCTTGGTGAAACTTTTTACAGCATGTTATGAAAAGCAGCAAACAGCAGAGTTGGTTGAACAGAGTGTTATACTAGTGATTTATGTCGGACAACTTATAGAGCCTACACTTTAGTTCAGAAACAAACCACTAACTTTGACGTGCAAAACCTGTTTTTCCTTCTTTACTGCAGTAGACTCTAAATATTTCAAACTCGAGGGAACCTCAGGATTTTGTTTGAATTATCAGTTCTCATAAATATGACTCAAGGGCAACATACCAACTAGTGTTGTAATGTTTGTTTCTCAGCGCCACAGCAACATCATAGACAGCTCTGAATGATTGCCAGTAAAGTTTTTAGATGCCAGTGATCATACTGGTACTCATCATTATACAACAGGCGCACGTGTGTGTAATTAAAGTACAAAATGTGTTGTTTCCCGCGACAGCTGGTAGCCCCTTCCCACTTTTAGGACTTTTCTGCATGACACCAGTGTACTGCGGCGAAGGTGACTTTAAGAAGCGTTTGCTATGCGACAAACCAAGGCCAGACCGTCTCGTTTTCTTTTTG